>NW_004955423.1:22150486-22157369 GCF_000276665.1 Chinchilla lanigera
GGGAAGCATCAAATATCCTTAGCAGATACATGGTCTCTCGTCACCCACCACTGCCTAATGCCCTGACCAACAGTAACACGCTGTCAGCAACATCACAGTCAAACCACTGGGACACAGTCTAGAAATAAGAAACTAGTAAACAACAAAAGAATCTGGGAAGCCAACGTGGACCAGAGAGAGAAGGAAACTAGAAGAGGGGTAGTCCCAGATTCTTTTCAACCAATGAACTGCCCCACTACACTGACATTGGTACTGATTGGACTCTGTTTGCTATAAAGCATTTGAGGCTCCATTTTCAATCCCTGATTCATTGATACATATTTAATATACAGCTCTTGAAAACAACGGCTTTCCAGATTTTCCAGTTCTTTGAAGGAGAAAACGAAAATGGGAAACAATTCAAAATAAAAGGTCTTTATAAAGCATGAACAAAGGTAGATGTGGTGGCACATACCTATAATCCTAGCAGTCTAGGAGGCTGAAACAGGAGGATTGCAAGTTTGAGTCCCACCCAGGCAACTTAGGGACATAGTAAGATCCTGTCTTAAAGTAAAAGGTAAAAAAGGGCTGGGGCTGTATCTCACTGTGAGGGCTTGGATTCAGTCCCAAGCACCACAGGAAAAATTACAGAAAGAAAGGTAGAACAAAAGAAAGAAAGCAAGAGAGAAAGAAAGAAAGGTGGATGCAGGCAATAATAGTCACAACAAGGGATGGCTTGACAACACAACATGGAGAACACAGGAAGAACTGTATTATTCACCTTACATCAATGGAAAGTTACGAAATCATCCTTGAGCCACAAGAAGCAGGTTACATCATGCTCAGTGGCTTTTACTATGAGGACATCTCTTTACCCTTCCAATTTTTTGGATATAATTGATTTATCTATTTCATCTTCATAAACTTGCACTATATCATATAATAATATAATTTTTGCTTCAACTAGGAAAAATGAGGTAAAGAAAAGACTATTATGCTTACATCTGTTTTTTTTTCATTCTATTGTTATTTCCTTACTTAAGGTAATAGTCTTCCAATTGTCCTGTGTGTGTGTGCACGCGCACACACTTGTGTATTCACTACATTGTTCAGCCATTCTTTCGAGGAAGGTTTGCCACTCACAAATTACTAGTTTTCCTTCATCTTTGAATGACTTTCATATTCACTGTTGAAGGATAGTTCAGCTGTAGATAGAAGTCAGAGATGACAGTTGTTAATAATACTTTAAAAATGTCACACCATTTTTCTCTGACTTCTATGGTTTCAGAGTTTTAAAAAATTGTCATTTGAATTTGTGTTCCTTTATAGGTAATGTATTATTTTCTGTGGTTGTTTTTAAAATTCTTCCTTTGCCTTTCTTTTTCAGAAGTTTAATTATGAATTGTACTTGTGTGCATTTTGGAGGCTTATCGACTTTAGCAGTCCCCTTGCTTCTTAGATAGATTTATGTCTTTTGCCAATTTGGGAAATTTATAACCATCCCTTAAAAACTTCTTCCATACTACATGCTTTCTTTTCTTCTTCTGGATCTCTAATGATACAATACTAGATTTTCTCAGTATTTCCCCACAAATCCTTCAGGTGATGTTTTGTGTTTAATATTTTATTTTTCAGATTAAGTTCTATTAATTTATCTCTGTGTCCACTCATTTTATCCTGTCATTTTCATGCTACCATTGAATCTATTTGGGGAGGTGTTTCATTTTTATAATTATGCTTTCAGTTATGTAATTTCCATTTAGTTCTCTTCGTAGCTTATATTTTTTCAGATTTTCTATTTTTTCCTCAGCTTGATTCAGGAGATTATATAATTGTCTGTTAAAGCATTTTCATGATTGCTGTTTCGATTTCTTTGTCAGATAATTCCAACATCTGACTCCTGTTCATGCTGAGGTCAGTTAACTGTCTCTTCTCAGTCATATTGGTCTGCACTATGTGAAGTGATATTTAATTGTATCCTGAATCTTTTGGTTATTATATTAGGAGCCTCTCATTCCTACTGAGTTCTTTTTTGCAAGCAGTCACCCTGTAGGTTTAGTTTACAGGCTTTAGGCCACTGTTACAGGCTTTGGTTCCTGTGACTGTCAGTTTTGTGATCCCTTATGATGCTAACAACTCTCCAGTCTGCTTTTCTCTTCTGGCTCTGCTAGGTCACC
This sequence comes from Chinchilla lanigera, assembly GCF_000276665.1. NCBI lineage: Eukaryota > Metazoa > Chordata > Mammalia > Rodentia > Chinchillidae > Chinchilla > Chinchilla lanigera. The sequence goes on from NW_004955423.1 coordinate 22,152,643, forward strand.
TGCTCAAACCCTGTTGGTGTCACTGGCCAGAGCTGGCAGTATTTCTCTGGACTCCATAACATACTTGAGTACTCTTTGGTGAAGGTACACAGCCACTAGGCTTGGATCTACCAACAGTATTGAGTGGAGCCTTGGAGACACAGAGATAGGTCTGCCCACCAGGGACAGCACCATGGGGATGACCTGGGGCCTTGCTGATCTGATGCTGCAGGTGAACAGCTGTCACTAAAGGCTACAGAGCAGAGCATGGATCTCTCCCCTAGGTCTCTGTTCTTCTTCTGTCCCTTTGGACTGAGAGAGCAAGCTTCTCTTGCTTTTTGACCCTTCCCTTTATCCCTTTCCATAATGCCTGGTTGCATTTCTCTCTAGTGACCTGTCCAGGGATCAATGAAATAAAAAAACAAAGCCCATAGGATACACCCTGATGTCTTTCCTATGGCCCCTAAAGTCTCAGGCAAGACACCTTGGAGCTTTTACAGTCCTGTTATCAGGGGTTGTTGAATAAATTCCAAGGCATTTAGTTGCATTTACAAGAGAGCAGCAGGAAAGGTGGGTCTAAGCCATCTGTTCCAGAGCCTGCAGCTTGACTGGCCTTCCCTCTCCACTCCTTGCTTTCTTTCTTTCCCGCACGCTCTTATGGGTGCATTCTTATTTTTGAATCGAAGTAGTTAATTTCATGACTAATTCAGGGGACCGTCACATAGTGCTTGCTTCTCAAAGAGCTGACAGTATAATTGGAAAATGTTTAGGTGTTTGTGAGTGTGTCTCTCATTTAACTGGCTTTATATGCTGCAGCATCAGGCATTTCAATGTGCACCCGGATGTTTTCGTAACTTTGGAAAGCTTACTCAAATAAGTGTGATGATTTTTTTTCTCCCGTGAATTGTTCTGATTTCTGTTAGGAAGCCTTACAATTCTGAAGTTGGATTTCCATTTTCTACTTCTTCACGTGTTACTTTTTCCTTCATCATTATTTGTTTGTTCAACTTTTCTGTGCATTCTTAGAGAATGTGCTCAGTATTTACACTCCAAATTCCCACTATTTGTACAGTGGTAATTCTTTTTTGACTCCAGGGCAGATTTTAATTCTTTTCATATTGGGATTTTTAAAATTCACTTTCTCATCAGTGTTCATTTTATCTTTTCCTGCTATTTTTCTTTAAGTTTGTATTTTCCTATGTGGTTTATGTTGTAGCTATTTCATAGAATATTTATGTTTTGTGATTACTGAAATATTTTAACCCTTCTCATTTTTCTCCTAGTTTCTATATTTATTGTTTTCCAGAGGCATACTACTCTTCCTCTACAAATAATCATTTGTTGTTCCTTTCTGATAATATATAATTTAAAGTAATATACACACATATATTCTGCTGTTTAATCACTGAATATGTCCAGGAATTAAAAGAAAGCCAGTATGGTTGGAGGAGAGGAAAGGGATCTGAGTGCAAGATGAAGTTTAGGGTGTGGAATAAGGTGAAACTGTGCAAGGTCTCATATGCTGCATTAAGACCTGTGTCTTTCTTGAGTAAGAAATAAGCCACCAGGTCATTTTAAGGTGAAAAGCTTTCAGAACTGCACACAAGACAGTCACTTCTGAGAGTGTTTAGTAAAATCTTAGACCACAGAATTTACTTGTGAAAAGACTCAAAACATACATTGGGAGATACAACACAGCTGAATAGAGGAGGAGCCATGATGGAGCTACTCAGAGAAAATCATCTAAAAGTACAGGTAATTTGAAGAAATTGAGGGACATACATCCTGATGCCAAAATCAATCTAATATAAGAAACTTTCAGATCAAATAAAACATAAGCATAGGCATTTGCAAAACATAGCCCTTAGGGAACTCAACCCGTGGGTGAAGCATGAACCACCATTCTTGATAGCTCTCAAACAACTGCTGGACTGCAATTGTTTGGCAAACTCAAGCCACACAGGGTAAATATGGGATACAAGGTTGCTTGGTTCTTTTTCCTTCCTCTAAGCAGAGGACATGTGGCCTGGCAACAGCTTTCACTAGCACACACATCCATGATGGACTAGGAAGCTGCTCCCTCCCAGACGGGTCAGCAGATTTTTTTTTGTTTTTCTTTTCACTTTTGTCATGTGCCATAGTGGCTAATTGGAACTTCTAGTGACAACAAGGTTAGGGACCTCTTGGTGGTGGCAGGGAGAAGGTAGTGAATGGAACAGCATCCTCCTTCCTGCCCTGCTCCCAGAGGCATGAGAGAGAGATGGACATGGGATTGAAGCAGCCTGAAGCTACAGCCAGACAAGAAGTGGGAAGCCAGCCTTTCCCCCACCTTGCATCCAACAGTGTGAGATAGAAGAGAGTACAGGCAGCAAGTCGGCCAGCAGCACCCTCCCCACCCAGCTGCCAGTGGTGTGAGAGGAGAAAGATAGAGCAGAGTGCAACAGCAGAGGCTATGAAAGGGTCAGGAGGGGCCGACTGTACAGAGGACTAGGAGATGCTCTGGGCTGTCTCTGTTTGAGGGTGCCACAGCCACTGGAGAACAACACAGAGATAACAGGGTAAGGGGACATGGGCGGGCTACCAGCAGACACACAGAAAGTAGCTGGCATAGGCTGGCCCCAATGCCCACAAATGGAGACCAAGACCCCCACACCCAGCACAAATCCTACTGCAGACTAGGCAGGGTTGCCCACCACAGATTTGGGCTCTGACTTGGACACTACCACAGAAGTGAGGGCACCAGACGAATTTTGTGCTTTGTTTTGTTGTTTGTTTTATTTTCCTTTTTCTGTCTTTTTTATGGTTGTTTAGGTTTATACTTTTATGATTTTATTTTGTTCATCTTTTCTCTCTTTCTTCAATTATCTTATATTTTGATATTTTCATGGTAATGAACATTGTCTCTAATTCTCTCTGGTTCACTACAATATTCCTTTGCTTTCTTTTTCATTCTTTCTCTCCTGTCCTCTTCTCCAGTTTCCCAAAGCTCAGGTGATCATCCTTTGTCCTTCAGCCTTGCTTCCCATACATTTCTTTCCAATTATTTCTCTATTTTTCCCCTCTGACTCTTAAATTCCCCCCCACCCCAGGGTAAAATCACTCCACTAAGGGGAAACTCACTGTATACAAGTTCTTGGTTTATGATGGACTTTGTTATACAATTGCAGATCTTGCTTTTCTGGCTAAATGTACCAAATTAATAGTTACCACAGTTTGTCCATTGTAGGCTGTACTTGATGCTATTGTTATTGATAACTGTACTACTATATCCAGGGTGTCATACTTGTAATCAGTTGTTCTCCCTTTTATGACAACGTTGGGCTTTTCTGGCATCATAATCATCATCATAGTCCAGTACGAAAGGAATGAGTGCTCAACCAAAGAAATGGCAATTTCTCATCCTTAATAAATTTGTACGGTAGGATCTTAGAACAGATAGAAAGGCCAAGAGCCAGGTATACCTAGCAGACATCTCAGAGAAAGATATTTCCTAGGGAAGCCTTGATACTAAGGATAAAGCTAACTACCATAAGCAATTTGCAGCATCAACACAGAAAACATACTAAAATTTAAAAAAAAAATAGAAAATGACCAGCTGCAGAAGCAAAATGCAACCCCAGACTTCCAGCCCACACAGAATAAGTCCAGGGGACAATGAGATAGAGGAAATCAGAACCCACCCACCTGAAGTTTCTGAAATAGTAGCAGCAGAAGTGTAAAAAAGTAAAACAGATGAATGAGGCTACAGAGAAAAATCAGATCAGAAATAACCCTAAGGTAAAAAAAGATATGACTTTCAAAATGAAGGACTTGCTCATTGAGTCTAGAATAGACACAGATTAAAAAAAAAAAGAAAAAAGATAGAGGAGCTTAGGAAAATGATGGAAATCATGAATGCCCAACATAAGAAAGAAATGGAATACATGAAATAGATTCAAAAAGATATTCAGGAGACTGAATGTTCTTTGAAAGTATATGCATCTGATTGAACCAAAGTGTACACAGAATAACAGATCTAAAAAACAGGATTATGGGTGGAAATCACAAAAAGAAAGATTTCTTAAAACAGCAAGGGATCATGAAAAATATATCCAACAGCCACAAGATGATGCGAAGAAGGATAATAAGATTGGTCAGAGTCAGTGAGAAACCAGGAGACAACTCAAATAACATAAAATACCTGTTCATGAAAGTAAAGGCAAAAAAATTCCCATACATGGAAAAAGAATTTCACATACAAATAAGTGAGGCATATAGAACTCAAAGTAGCCATGACTAAAATAAATCTACACCAAAGAATATAATAATTAAAATTCCAGAAATTCTGCACAAGAAGAGAATGTTAAAAGCTGTTAAGAGAAAAGAAACAGATCACTTGTAAAGGAAAGCCCATCAGAATTCCAGAACACTTCTCAACACAAACCCTTAAGTCAAGGGGAGCTTCAAGTGAAGTATTTCAAGCCCTTAAAGAAAACAGCTTCAGGGCTGGGGATATAGCTCAGTGGCACAAGCGCCTGCCTGGCAAGCACAAGGTCCTGAGTTCGAGCCCCAGTACTGCAAAAAAAAAAAAAAAGAAAAAGAAAAGAAAACAGCTTCCAACCCAGACTGATATATCCCGAGAAACTGTCTTTCAAAATCAGTGCAGAAATTAAGGCAATTGAGACTAAGAAAACAATACAACAAATCAATGAATCAAAGAGCTGATTCTTTCAAAGATTAAATAAGGAGAAATAAGATACAGTCATCTC
>NW_004955423.1:22157599-22177256 GCF_000276665.1 Chinchilla lanigera
CACTACTTGGTGGATTTTCACCTCTCACTGGGGTCTCTGGACTGTAATTTCCACAGTAGGTGAGGGATCACTGTACTACCATGACAAAGAACAACTAATGAAATGCATGACCACCAAACTAGCTTCACAAAATGTTTTGAAGGATATTTTAGAAAGAGATAATGAAGGCCAGAATTTCAAAAACACCAATAGAAATAAGCTACTATGCAAGGCAAGCAATTAAACAGAGGGGAAAGACAGACAACCAACAACAGATAAATAACACGACAAGTATAAGCCAACACATAGCAGTAATAGCTATCAGTGAAAATGGTCTCAATTCATCAATCAAAAGAAACAGTCTGGCAGAAGGGATCAAGAAACAAGACCCAACAATATGCTCCATATAAGAAACACATTTAACTTAAAAAGAAATTCATACACTGAAAGTCAAAAGAATAGAAAACAATGTTTGACAGGAACCTTGAAAAAAGTACGGATGGCTATTTCTATTTGCAAATAAAGTGAAATTCAAGCCAAGCCTTTTCAAAGCACACAAAAAAGGTCACTACATACTTGTTAAGGAAAAACTCCATGAGGAAAATATAACAATCATAAATATATATGCACCGATACTGGCACATCTAACTATATAAACAAATATTACCAAACATGTAAAATCAAATAACCACTAGCAAAATTATAATGGGAGAATTTAATATCCCACTGTCATAAACAGACAAATCAACTAGACAAAAAAAAGTCAATAAAGAAATATCAGAACTGAACCAAATCTGTGAACAAATGGACTTAGTAGAAGTCTACAGAGTGTTCCACTCCACTACAGCAGAATACACAGTCTTCTCAGTTGTGCATGGGATGGTCTCTCAAACAGACCACATACTAGCTTGTAGAATGTGCTTAAAATGAAATTATCCCATGCATTTTTGAGACCATACTGCAGTGAAATTGGAAATAAATTAAATAACATCCTCCTGGACAACCAATGGGTCACAGAAGAAATTAAAGAAGAAACTAGATAATTTCTACAATTAAATGATAATTCTGATACAATATACCACAACTGATGGGATACCATGAAAGCAGTCCTAAAAGTGAAATTTATAATGGTGAACTCTCACATCAGGAAAACAGAGCAATCTCAAATAAACAACCCAATATTGAACCTGAAAGTTCTAGAAAAAGAAGAAAAGTAAAGGCCAAAGCTTGTATAATGGAGAAAACTATAAAGTTTAGAGAAGAAATTAATGTAATGGAGACTAAGAAAATGATACAACAAATCAATGAATCAAAGAGTTAGTTCTTTGAAAGATTAAATAAAATTGATAAATCCCTAGTCAACCTTATCAAAAAAGGAAAGAAAGGACTCAAATCCATGCAATTAGGAATGAGCAGGGTGAACATACAATGGATTCTGCAGAAATCCACAGCATTACGAACATCTCCTTGAAGAAACTTTATTCTAATAAGATGAAAAACATAGAAAATTGGACACATTTCTAGATACACATGAATTACCCAAGCTGAGTAAAGATGATAAAAAATACTAAAAAACCCCTAATATCCATCAGTGAAATTGAAGATGTAGCTAAAAACTTACCAACAAAGAAAAGCCCATGTCCTGGTGGATTCCCTGATGAGCTCTACAAGAAATTCAGAGATTTAATACTACTATTCCTCAAACTCTTTAATAAAATTTAAAAGTAATATACCCAAAGTCATTCCTGGAGGCAAGATTACCTTTATACCAGAGAAGGAACTAACCAAAATAGAACTGTAGACCAATCTCACTAATAAGCATAGTTTCAATACTCCACAATAAGATACTGGAAAACAGAATGCCACAAATCAACAAGAAGATTACGCACCATGACCAAGTAAGATTCAATCCACGGATGCAGGGATGGTTCAACATATGCAAATCAGTAAAGGTAATGCACCATATCCACAGAACCAAGGACAAAAATCATTTGACAAAGTTTAATACCCATTCATGATAAAAAAAAAAAAACTGTAGAGAACATTGGGATAAATGGTCTTTATCTCAATCCACTAAAAGCCATCTATGACAAACCAAATCAACATCACACCACACAGTCAAAAACTGCAAGTTTTCACTGTAAAAGCAGGAAGAAGATACAGATACAGATACCCATACTTATTCAATATAGTTATGGAAACATTAGATAAATTAGACAAGAGAAAGAAATAAACGGAATGCAGATAGGAAAGGAAGAAGTTAAATAACCATTATTTGCAGGTGACATGATACTCTACTAAAAGACCCCCAAAATACCACCAAAAGACTTCTAGGTTTAATAACCAAATTTAGTAGGATAGCTGGATGCAGTATCAACACTCAATAATCAATAACATTCCTGTACACAAATAACAAACTCACTGAGAGAAAAATTAGAGAAATCACATCTTTCATAGTGGCACCCCCAAAAATGAAATACTTAGGGATCAATCTAACAAAGGAAGTAAAAGATCTACATATTGAAAACTATAGTACTCTGAAAAAGGAGATCAAAGAGGCTATCAGAAAATGGAAAGAAAGCCCTTGTTCTAGGGTGGGAAGAAGCAAACAGTGAAAACAGCCATACTTCCAAAGGTGTTATACAGATTTAGTGCAATCCTGATTACTACATTAGGATTAAATAAAAATTATTAGCATACTACACAGAATCAGAAAAAAATGCTAATACTTATTTCAAATCAGAAGAGATCTAGAATAGCAAAATATGATTCAGTACAACAAAGACAAGGCAGATGTATTAGCATCCCTGACTTTCGTTGATATGACAAAGCTACTGTGATAAAAAAAAATAATAAAAAAAAAAACCAGCATGAAACTGGTGAATAAACCCAGACCTAGATCAGTAGAACAGATTAGATGGTGCAGTAACAACTCCAAACACACTTAGCCACTTATTCTTGACAAAGTGGCCAAATACCTTCATTGGAAGAAAGATACCTTTTTAAATTAGTGATGCTGGAAAAATTGGTTTTCCACATGCCAAAGACTAACATTAGGCCCATGTCTCTCATTATTGACTACACTAAAGTCAAAATGGACTTTTAAAGATATAGGTGTATGTGTAGACTTTATCACAAAACCCTAATTCCACGGGAAATATTACAAAGAATCTACAACTGGGATCTCATTTTATTATGCACAGCAAAAGAAATCACCTTCAGAGTGTAGAAACAATCCACAGTGCGGCAAAAAAGTTTTTGCCAGCTGTTCCTCAGACAAAGGACTAATATCTAGAATATATAAAAAAACTCAAAAAATCAGACCTCCCAAAGTTAAGGACCCAATCCAAAATGGTCATCTAAAATGAATAGACACTTTTCAAATGACTAATTACAAATGGCAAATAAATACACGAAAAAATGTTCGGCACTCCAGGTCATTTGAGAGATGCAAATAAAAACAACGCTGAGGTTCCATCTCACCCCAGAAGGAATGGGTATTATGAAGAAATCAACCAATAACAAATGCTGGAGGGGCTTCTCCACTGTTGGTGGGAGTGTCGATTGGTGTAACCACTGTGGAAATCAGTGTGGAGATTCCTCAGAAAAATACGGCTAAAGGTCCCATTTGACCAAGCAGTTCTCCTTCTTGGTATCTTCCTGATAGAATTAAAAGCATTATACCACAGCAATATATGCACAACCATGTTTATAATGGCACAATTTGTAATAATTTAATCTTGGAAAAAGCCTAAATCCCCATCACTGAGAAATGGATTATGAAGATGTAGGGTTTATTTTATACTATGGAGTACTGCTCAGCCATAAAGAAGAATAAACTTGAGACATTCCTAGGTAAATGATCACATTCTTGTGATCATATTCTTTAGGTACAATAAATTGAACACACGTGTAAAAGGAGGTCAAAGAAACACAAATTGTTTCTCTGGTGTGTTATATCATAAGCTGGGGAGCTTATAAACAACAAAAAAATTTATTTGTCCCAGTTCTGGAAGTCTAATTGATCAAATACCAATTCATTTGGTATTTTTGTGAGGGTACTTTATGGTTCACAGATGGTATATTAGAGCTCTGTCCTCACGTAGTAGAAGAAGGAGGCTCTCTAGGGTGTCATTTATAAGGACACTAATTCCATTCATGAAAACTCTGTCATTTAAGTATATCTGAAAGACCCTCCTAATATCATCATACTGGTAATTACACTTCAGTGTATGAATTTTGGAAAGCTGTAAGGATTCAGACCATGGATGTTTTCTTTTTTGGTTTTTTTTTTTTTCTTTTTTTTGGTTTTTCTCCGGTACCGGGAACCGAACTCACGACCTTGCACTTTCCAGGCAGGCACTTTGCCGCTGAGCTAAATCCCCAGCCCCGACCATGGATGTTTTCAGAGAGAGAATGACCCACAGTGTAGTTTGCCAAGAAGCTGAGTAAGAAGAGTACTGAAAAAAATGCTTGCTGAGTTTTGTATAGCAGGTAGAACTCTAAGACAGGATCTGTGGTTGTTTTCAACATCTCCTGTTTCAGCTCTGCAGAACTCGCTCTCCTTGGATGTGCACTGCAAAACTGACTTCTACTCAATAGAACATTGCAAAAGTGATGGTGTCATAGTCCCAAATGTGTTGATTTTGAATTAATCCAAACTGAAATTATCTTGGGTGATTCTGGCTTAGTTAGATGAAAGTGTTTTAAGGGTTCTCTCTGAAAAGAGGGAGAGTAAGCGGCCTGTTTAGAATGCTCATGACACAAGGAACCACAGAACACCTGTGGAAATTAATGTAAGCTCTAGCTGATGGTCAGCAGAAAGAGGAGGCAGTCAGTCATATAACCACGAAGAAGTATATTCTGCCAAGAGCTTGCATGGATTTGCAAATAGATTCTTCCCTACTTGAGTTTTTTGTGAGACACTAACCTGATGAGACCCAAAAGCAGAGAACCAGAGCCTGGACTTCATGCTTGGAATTCTGACCCACAGAGATTGTGAGACAATCAATGGTGGTAGTCTAAGCTACTAAGTTCAATGTGGATTGCTACATAATGGTGGAAAATATTAGACTAACATACAGGTATTGTTGTTGATATAAGTGAATGCTGCTTCAGGAGACTGACAGAGCAGGAGCCAGACTGGGCAGTGCAACTCAGCGAGTGGGAAGTAACTAAATGCCGCGGCAAGCAGAGATGGCTCTTCTAGAGACTGACCTAGGACTTGAACAGGAATGGAGCCTTGTAGCTGCCTGGGGCAGTGGTTTTGAGGGAAAGGCTTTATTTTCTTTATTTTTAATGAGGAATAATTTAAACATGCTTAAAAGTCTACTTTTTATAAGAATCATATTATTTGTACTGGAAGTTTTCTTTACGTGAGATGCAGCACAGCTAAATAAAATTAACAGTAAATACAATTAACAGTGAAGGAATTAAGAGCTGTATCTGGTGACTTCAGACTGACTCTACTATTGAATATATTGTAAAGGAAAGCAGTATAAACTATACTATTCAGCAAAGCCTTCCTACATGAAACATTTCCTGATGAACGAGGGTTCTCCTTTCATTTGAAGTATCCTATAATATAAACAAATTTCCACTACTCCTTTTAATTTTAATTAAAGGAAGTTACTACCATGTGACTTTCTATGATGATTTTCCAAAATGGCAGCTTTCCACAGGAGTTGAGCAGAAGTTTTAGGGTAGGCCCTATAGTAAATATGTAGAATCCTAGGGAAAGAATTATGCCATGTGTCAGGTAAAGGACCATCATGAATTACAATATAATACTGCAGCAGGGCCAGCTTTATGGCATTTGTTTACAACCTGTACCTTGCCTTGCATTATTTTTTCTCGAAATAGGTATAATAATTTTTGTGGATTTCCATTTCTGCTATCAAAGACACCCCGTATTATTGTCAAATAACAGATTACTTGGCGATGACAGGGATAAGAAGAAAAGAGAGATAGAGAAAGAGATGAAGCAAAACTTGCTACGTATGTCCCAGGTTCTATACCAAGGGAAAAAAGAAAAGAATATGTATACATCTTCTTTAATTCTCAAAATAATCATATATAATAATCATTACCCTTTTTTTAGGTAAATAAAATGAGTCATATGTTTGAAAAAATAATGCCTAGCATCCTGTAGCTGGTCACATTAAGACACTAGTGACTAAATCCTTTTGTGCATCTCTGAAGTTAATAGTCTTAAGTAGTATTATATGGTACTTTTATTATGAAACATTGGTGGATTTTTCTCAGGAATTAGTACTGTTTTGTAAGATGACAGGAAGTACTGGTCATTATGCTAGCAAGGGATAAGGAAGACTGTCAGAGAAAAATAAAACTGTTCAGCTGTCTCATTTCAACTGAAGATTTATAATGCAAGCAACAGTTATGTTACTCACATTTTAAGTTACATATCATGTACTTTAATGTATGTATCTCACATTAGAGCACAATAAGCCCTGACATGAAACATGTTTGTCATCATTATTATTCTCTATAAATGATCTTTATCATCTGCAGCCAATCACTTGATTTAGACCAGTGATTTTCAAACTTGACCTTGCATCATAATCAGGTAGGGCTTCTTAACATACAAATTACTGGGCCTTTCTCTTAAGAGATTTCACTTAGCAAGAATGCAGCTCTAGAAGCCCCAGAATTCTCTGGGGCTGAGGCTGCTTCCAGTCTGGAGGGGTCTACTTCAGAGCTCCTGTCCCATAAAAAGAAGGTGAATATTTTGTCTCTGTGGACCATTTGTTCTGGGGTTTATAATTATTCAAGATTTATACTGCGAGAGTAGCTCTACACCATACCTAAATTAATATATGGTAGCTATATTTCAATACAATTTTATTTATGAAAATAGATATCAGCCTGGAGTTCATCGCTAAACAACAGCTGGTCAACTGTTGGCCTACATAACTCAGTACAAGAGCCCCCAAAGGCCACTGTGTTTAAGCTAAGTAGCAATTTTATGAGAATCACCTGCAGATATATCCACCAACATCCTTTCTAAGTATTTAAATAAAATCTATAGTACTATACCAGAGTCAAATGATTGTGTTAAACCAGCGGAGAAACTCCAATGTTTCTCTAGAATGCAGAGAATGAAAACAAATGTTTTATGCAATAATTGTCATATTACAAATGCTTTTTGTTTTAAATAACCATAAAATCTATCTTTATCTACAAAATTTAGTTTTAATTGGATATTGTTTGCACTAGAAAATACAAATCTGTCAATTAATAGAAAACACTCTATTGAATGACATAGGCATCAGCTCAATAAAGTTATCTATTGATTATATAGTACGCAAGACAAAACAAAAGTACTTTATCTGCAAAGAGTATGCCCTGCTGTAATGTACTTGGTCTTTACCCAGAGAAGTGAATGTACAACTAATTAAAATGCCAATATAATTTTTTTTTTTTTGGTTTTTCTCTGGTACCGGGAATCGAACTCACGACCTTGCACTTACCAGGCAGGCGCTTTGCCACTGAGCTAAATCCCCAGCCCCTCCAATATAATTTTAAGAGTCTACTAAACTATATACTTTAGTGAATCTACTACATTAGCTTTGCCCATAAGAATTGAAAGTTCTCATGAAAGGGCAAAATTCAGATAAACTTTTTGTCACAGTAGAATGTGATTTAATTCTTTAAAATAATTATAGTTAAATACTATGAGGAAAATGAATAGTAAGAATCATTTTACAAACTTAAAATGTATTATGTCAAAAGTCCCCAACAATCTGTTATCCACTACAGAATATAAACATTTAAATAAAATCTCTACAGGTAATAACATATTCTGATATTTCATAACTTGAGGTTGGACCAGAACAACTTTATGCTGCCATTTATGCATGGCATCCCTTTTTTAAAACTTATGCCTATATTCAGTTAAATCAAAGGCTTTAATTTGGTAAACATATTTATATTCACCCTTGGGTATTTATTCTTTGGAACACAGTTGTTTTCAAAGAATCTTTTACTTTTTAAAAATAGGTTAAAAAGAACTGTGGTCAACTGGAAACTGAAAAGCGTTAATTTTGAATATATTCACAAAGCTTCTTTAGGTCAGGATTTTCTCAGAACCATTAATAGGCATGGTGTATGCACAAGACCTTTGATAGATTGTGCCGCTTTCAATCCAAACCTCAGCAGGAAGCCCAAATGTCTGTCACGATGGTACGGTAAGACAGGAATGAATATCTTAGACAAGCAACGTGCCCAATACCTGCATGCATGGAAGACATGGTCCTTTGCTTTAGTAAATCACCTTATTCAATGGCTTTCTTTTTTGTCCACATATTTAGCCCTTCCATTTCCCTATGCTACTCACCAAAATCTATCTAGAACACAATTAATCCTATTAAACATACTTACACTCCTCTTCAGGCCTCTTCCGAAGTGCTGCACGAACCTCTTTACAAGGACTTCTCTGGTATTGTGGGGGATTCCTTCCCCTTATTAGGTTCTCCATCCTGAAAGAGAGAATTTGAAGAGTATTTCAACATCGAACCCTTGATAAAGAGTGGAAATTCAGTCTCAGATACAGAGTCACAACTATCTCCCAAAGCCTGACAGACGACACCATTCCTACTTATCATGGCTGGCAAATAGGAACACGGTAGAGAGTGTCCAGGACTATAAACCGTTAGAGAATGCACAGATTTTCCATGGCTTTGCAAGTTTAGAAAGTTAGAAATATCACGTGGAAAGAACGCAAGCTCATTTTTCAATTTGAAATCGTTATGGATAGAATGTTCATGTTCCTCCAAAGTTAATTTATTGGAGTGCCAAACCTCAACACAATGGTATCTGTAAGTGGAGACTTCCCCAGGTAAGTAAGGCGAGAGGAGATCTTGAAGGAGAGACCGCTGTGATGGAGTTAGGCACTTAGGGGATGAGGGACAAAGACCAAAGCTTTCATTCCCCACCACAAACTCACAGCAAGAAGAAAGCCACCTGTGAGCCAAGACCTGCACAGAAAATGAAGCTGCTAGCACTTCTTCATAAACTTCTCAGCTTCAGAACTAGGAGATGCACGTCTATTATTTATTCCCCAAGTCCATGATAATTTATTGTAGCATCCCAGCCCAATCAAAGAGAAGACACCAACAAGAAAATAATTTCTTGCAAGTTAGCACACTTCTAAAGAACACAGCTACTGTTTAGAAAGTGTGTATTTTTCAACATTTCACATACCAGTTTTCAACAGTGCAGTTATTGCTTTCTTTCTATACTAATGCCTGAATCTGAAGAAGTTTATAATTCCAGTAACTGTGACCACTGGCAAACAATGCTTACTATACATTATATTTCTCAGTGACTAGTGTGTGTGGGCAGCCAGAAAGCCATGAGTTCACCAGTGAAACTTAAGTGGATGTCTTCAACAGCATGCACTTTGTGGTCAGTAGCTTCTATTTTCAATAAACTTTATGTTTTTCACCACTAATGGACACTTTGCTGATTTCTATAATGTTAACCAAAACTGTACTGAATGTCCTAGATTTGAAAATTCAGGAAAAAAATAATGTAGTCATGATTTTGAAAATATAAACATAACATCTTAATGTCTACATCATTATCCTAAATCAGAGATATCACTGGTTAAGGTAGCTGTCCTGGTTGGTGGGATGAATTCCACTGAAAACACTGGTTACTGTGGAGGTGGTGATGCACTTTCTCCTAGGCTTTGTGGTACAGAGGTTTGACTGTGATGTCTGGACAGGAATTTGAGGAAAGTGATCTCAGAGAAGCGATATTTAAAGTGGTGGAAACTGTGAGATAAATAACCTACTGCACTGGGATGGTAACATAATGCTACTCCTCTGGGAAGCTGTTACTGGTGCTTAAAAGCTGCTTGCAAATAAACTCCATGAAATCAATTCATTCATACGTAGAGGTTATTCTGTGTGTGTGTGTGTGTGTGTGTGTGTGTGTGTGTACAAGCTAATGTCCCTATGACTGCATATAAAATACATGATTTGGTAAGCATGTTTTTATTTACCCTGGGCTATTTATTCTTTGGAACACAGCTGTTTTCAAAGAATCTTCTACTTTTAAAAAATATGCTCAATAAAGAATCCTCTTTCCCTTTCTTCTTTCTATTGGGGATTGAACCAAAATCTTGTGCATGTAAGGCCAGGGCTCTACCACTGAGCTACATCTAGTCCTTTTCCTTTATTTATTTTTTAAATTTTGAGGTAGGGTCTTGCTATGCTGCCAAGCTTCACTGTAATTTGCAATCCTCAGACCTCAGCCTCTAGAGTAGCTATGATTGCAGATATAAGCTACTCCCACACTCGGCTAAAAAATGTTTAATATGTACCAATAACTTTGACTTTACTTTCACTTAAACCTCATTTTAAGTGAGAAAGTTTTATTTCTCATAAGGACATGATAATACAATGAGGAGAAAGCAATTGGGCACCTGAAGAGTTTAAGACATAATTTGCTTTATCCCTGGAGTGTCACAGTGAGGAATAGCCATACAAACTAAATGATATCAAATTTTCTAGTTTCTGACACTTTAGTTAATTCAATGCATAATTTTGATTATATGTTCAGCAGATGCATGAATTTCCTTGATGTTTTAATAGGAATTTAGGAGAACCTGTAATTATTCACAGTATTTACAAGATCAAGCAAGTTAAAAAAAAGAAAAGCACACAAACTGCACATGCAAAATTCAAATAAAACTGCATGCCATTTTAAAAATCAGTTTTACTCATCATGATTCCACACTGATGGGAACAAGTTATTCTTGCTGGAAACATATTTAAAACTCTCTTCGATGGGCTATTTTTCTTTTATATCTCTGACTTTCGAATATGAGAAAACAACAGTTGTCTAGTTCACTTCTACAGGGCTGTGGTTGAGGGTATATCTATTTAGAAAGTGCTTCCAAAGACCCCTGGAGGGTCTTGCTTAAATCGTTTCTATTCGCATTCAAGATTGCCAAGTCGGGCCCCCAGCACTCAGCTCAGAGGAGCTGCATTCCAGGAACCTTGTGTAGACAGGCAGGAGACTGCGCGACCTCAGTGAGAGGTTCAGTTCTAAAGGGCTGTGGCTTGGTTCTGGAGTCAGACTGCCTGGCCTCAAGATCTCAAACTGTCTTGCAGATGATGGGTTTAGGCAAGGTTATGTGAATACTTTGCGCTTTCATTTTCTCATCGGAAAATAAAGGTAACATTAACTACGTCGTGGTTGGGAGGCCGGACAGGGCGACATGGACAGTGCTTTGCACCACGCCTGTTCGCACGCAAGAGCTCAGAACTTGGAGCTGTCATTGATCTTGATAATCACACATAAAAATGAGATCGCAGACTCACACTTTGCATGTCCAGTATGCTAGGGAAGCTATCAAAACTGGTCCTTATTTAATAAAGAAAAAAAACTGGCACTATGAAGAACAATATCTGACTGACACACGCTGTGGTTATTGGAGAAACATGAACCGTGACTATCCATCGCCAGTTTCCAGAGATGAAGAAATTAATACAATGCACTTCATTTTTATCAAAAGATTTAAGAGACTATTAGCGATATTCTTCCAAAAATCTTCATATGCTTATTCTTATAAGCTAGCTGAAGTGCCATGTGCCACTGCTTTTTAGACAGTTTAGATGATATTTCAAAATTTTATAATGGCATCTGACCTTAACAAGAACAATGATAATACCTATAGTGTATTAAAATTTACTATATATTGCATTTAATCCTTTGGATAGCCTCCTGAAAGAACACTTTAAAGATGAGAAAAGTAAGGCTTAGAAATGCCCACTGACTTCCTCATGGCCTCAGAGAGTGGTAGAATTGAGATGATTAATCTCTTCTAACTTTTTATCATTTTCTAATTTCTCAATCCACTAGTTCCATGAATCCACCACTAAATATTATAATTCCACTGAGATTCCACTGTGGGCTGTATACTGAAAGGTAGCTAAATTCTCCTTAAATGTTATATTTAATATATACTTACATATAAATATAAGTATACATAAAATATACATTGCATAAAATACTACACAAATATACACTGTTGTTTGCTAATCTGTTAACCACATGTTTGGTTTCTGTCATTTTACTATTGTCACTGAAATGTTTGCTTTTATTGGTAACATTTTAAGCTTTCAGAAGCTGCTAAAACTTAACTGATGCCAAAGAAATTCGCTATAAATTATGTATGTTACATAGTAATAGACGAAAATATTAGGAAGATTAAGCATCCTTGTTTTCTTTGGAATGTTAAACGTTGTGATCTTCGGCAACCATACTAAGCAAGTTAAAAGTTTTACAGAACACTGTTGATGTCCAAACTGTTTTACAATTCTGAGACTTCCGTTTCTTGAGATTACACTTCTGGTTTCTTAATCCCTTCCACCAGTATCATCTCTGAGCTACAGTTTGCATTCAATGGTCAAACAAAATGACCATGAATGAAATCTTGGAGCACAGCCAGGACACTGCAAAGGAGCTGTTCTCGCTCCTCGCAAGCTTAGCAAGCCACCAGTGGGAGTGTGTTAACAGTTCCAGCAAGGAGAGATTAAGTGTGATGACCACAGGCAAGAAAGATGCTCTAACAACTCACTGAAGAGCTCTGAAAAGTGCAGTCTACACGTTCAACTGCTGAGAAGAAATACGGGCAGCCACATGAATATCGAACAGTGGAAAACAGCAACCAGAGGTTATGTGCAAAAGGTGTCCACAACCCTCTAGGTGGTGACTTCCTAATATAGCTAGGTTTCCAAATGACCTCAGGAGTTTTGAACAAATCTAGATCCCCCCTGCTGGTGCTAAAGATTTTCACACTGAGGTCAAGTCTTGACTGATACATTTTTTTTAGCATTAATCATATCCTCCTAGAGTAGCCATGCTTGCACTTGCCAGATAGTGGCTTTTGAGAACCCCTGCAAATAGAAAATGTACATAGGAGATGTAAGGAAGGCAAGGGCACTGAATTAATTCAGCTGCTGACACAGAGGTGGGGTGAGCACCTGGGAAGGAGTGTGCAGTTAGGATGAAGAGTAGCCAAAGAGATCCAACTGAAGCCTGGCCAATTACCTGGTAGCTAGAGAAACCTGGTTCATTTATAAGGGTGATCATCTTAATAGTGTAATGATCTCCTCCAATGGAGTTTAGCAGACATGGTCCTCTCTGCTTGGCAGTACTCTGGATGGGGTATGGTTGATGAATGAATGTCTGGTTGAAATGGACTTATCCTGGATGGAGAAGGTGAAATGAGAATGACCAACTCATTAGAGGACAAGGGAGCTGGGAAAGAGAATAAAGCTGTCAGGTACAAGTATTCAAAAATTCCTGTTGTGTGTCACATACTATGTAGGTTTTCATATATATGTTTTCTATGTCAACATTATTTTGCCTATTTGTAACCTGGTCTCAGAGATGGTAAGTGGTTGCCTAAGATCACAGAGAAAGTAACCACAACAATCAGATTTCAATCCAGATCTGTCTGTTTCTACAATTAATTGCCACATAGCTGTGCAAAAGATCTTTCCACAATGATGAAGACTTTCAGGTCTGTCCAAGACAGTGGCAACTAGCCACACACTGCTATGGTACATTTTCAATGTGGCTAGTGTGACGAAAGAACTGAACTTGAACTTATCATCTTAAAAATTTCATTGTCCAAATTTCAAGACTGACTATGAGTACCGTATTAGATGGCAGAGCATGTCTAGAAGCCCCTATGCAGCACATAACTGACAAAAATACATACAGTTTATGCTATGCAGGTCTCAAGACTCAACAGAAGTCATTCGTGAACAACTAAACAAAGTAGACATTAAAAATAAAAGTAGTGCCTAAGCATTCATAAGTTAAAATGAAGAGTAAGGTTTCTGTATTATTGCTATAAATAACAATAAGCTGTTCTGTCCTGCCAGAGAAAAAGAAGATTATAGTGGAGGAATGCTGTGGCCATCCGTCCACTTGAAATCAAGTCTCTCCGGAATTCCTTCTCCGGTACTGGATTCATGAAAAGGAGGCAAGAGTTGAAGAAGGAGTGGACAGTACCTTGCTTTACCAGTGGGGTTTCAAAAGGAGAACTGATCCTGAATCATAGCAAAGTATGTCATCGCCCCGGACTATTGTGAAAGCATGCAAATTAAGCATACAATAGCCTTTTGAAGAGTCTCAAGTGTTTATAAAGATCCAATTTGAACTGCAAATGACAGTGCAAAAATAATCAATATGCAATTATCTCAGCCAAATACGTTGAGTTGATCCGTAATAAGGACAAAATGAATTTAAACAGCAAGACCACTGTGAAAAAAAAGAACCCGTATTTTAAGCACACAAACTGCCCAGAGTGTGAAATGCTTAGCAGGACAGAAAGATCCGTGAAGTTCTGTGCAACTGGCAATGAATCAGAAACTTTGACTCAAAAGGTACCAGTGATTTACCAAAAGAACAAGGGTCAGCAATAGTTTCAGTGAATAAAAATTGTTCTTATCCAGTTATGTCACACATTTGGGAAAAGAGCATACGATAGTACATTTCCCCCCTTTCTGTCAAAGAAATAAAATTCAAAACTAATGGATACCAAAACTAATGGATGCCAACTTCTTGAAAAATCTCTATCCTACCTTTTGTAAACTACAAATCAGAACTGAAATGTGATCAGTGTATAATCTGCCCTACAGCCACTGTAGTAAACAACTGTTCCATTAAAAAATCTATAACATTAGTGACAGGAACATGTGTAACCATGGGGGAAAGTCAAGCTCCTCATAAATTCTGGAAGTACATTACTTACAAGATTCCAGTCTTTAATTGATTTTCTTTCTTCCTATTTAAAGTGGTTTTTTTTGTTTTTCACCCACACACAAAGTAATGCTGCAAACTCCACTACCTTTATGAAGGCATCTTTTTAAAAAATGGGTCAGCAAAATGGGGAGCATTCTTCCCTTAGTGAGGATTGTTAGAAAGGGATTGGTCTCCCTGAAAAGTTTATGAGTATGCTCACTTCTTCAATCATAAAAGAACAGCCAATTAAGTTTACTAAACTCAGAGTCACTCAGAGAACACATTCATTAAAACTACTACATGAAGTGAATAATTTAATACATTTGTTTATAAAAGTAATGACTATTCACAACAATAGCAAGGATGGAAAAAGGTAAATATAAGAAATAAATCATGTACAAAATATTCAAAAAGTGTTTCTTTTATTTTCAAAAACAAAAACAGACTTGGCAGTGTAGGCAAAAAAAATGATCAGTCAACTGATGGTGAAAATAAAAGTTCTCATTTATGCAAAGATAAAATTAATATTGAAATATACCAAAAAACATACTTGGTGCCTTAATGAATTACTGCCACTAAGGTTATGATAGTACTACAAAAGACTGTATACGGACTATGCACCATTTAAAATTTTAATGGCACATTCAAACTATTTCTTTAACAAATTTGTACTTGGAGTATGGTAAAATACTGAAATACATGTAATATCCTGCCACCTAGACAGCAATGCAATTTAATAGTTACAAGCCACGTGTGATTCCCTTTGTGCTTTCTCGAGCCTGCCCCCTCACATTTTGACTTTAAGGAAAAGCCATCTGTATCCAAATTCAGGCTATATGCTTCTCATGAGTGATATTTACAAAATGAGAGGGTTAATTCCATCCTAACACAAGTCATCTCCCTTCTGAAAAGCCGCCTATGTACGACCTTCCCCACTGTCCAGAATGTCTATCCTACAGCAATGTCCTGCACAGGCATCTTACCCTAGACTTGGGCAGAAGTTGTGTCATCATATAGGACATGGTATAGTTCATTGAATATTACAGAAACTTAAGTAATTTTAAATGACCGAATGAACACATTAGTAGTGTTAAAAATACATAGATCTAAAATACATAGTCTAAAAGGTCTATGCACAAATATGGTGAATTTTTAAATGTATTATAGTAACAGACACATTGCCACTAATTCCGCTTCAAGCATACAGATCCCATTATGTTCTCGTCACTTTCTAAAGCAGCGTGGGAGGTTCACTTTCCTAAGTGTTTTTAGTTGTGCTGTTCTAGGTGCTTCAGAGCCCTGAACATGTTCAAAATGTTTACCTTTCATGGTCATTTTGACTTTAAGGAAGAGGTGGAAGTTGCAAGTGCCAGACCCCTTAGATGGGAACACACTGTAATACCTTTAGGGTTCTGTCTTTCTGTTGGATGGCACTGGGCAGCAGCATTTACTGAATTTTGATAACACATGATAAAGACACTCAGGAAAGAAGATCTCCAGAACTGCTTCAGAAAGTGGTACGAAAGATGGGATAACTGTGTTCAAATCAAGGAGGTATATTTTTGGGATTTTGACAGGGAGTAATGAGAGACAATATGTCTCTTATTATAAAAAAAATTAATTTAAATATTTACTGTATATTTTGATCATACCTCATATACAGTGCTAAGATGTCTGTGTTATGAAACACTTTTATGCAGTATTTATTCACATAAAATGCTTAGAAAGGCAGACACTGAGGTCAGCAGCAAAGCCAGATTCAAACTCAGATTTTGTCTCCTGATGATTACCAATCCGAGCACAGCTTCCTAAATGAAGCAACTGCTCTACACATGTCCAGGTCTCTCACTTTCACTGGAGCCCTCTTACGCCCTAGAGATCTAGCAGTAGCACATTCTATCAGCTCTAGGGTGTAACTGTCCACATTTCATTCTTCATCTAGCAGAGCCATCTTCTATGATATGCTAAACTAACAGGTGTTTCTTATTCAAGTTGTTATGACTTGTATCTAGATGTCTCCCCCCAAAGCTTCCTATGGTCATAAGTGGGGCTTTCTCAAGGTGGCTGGATCAAGAGTGTGTGATGCTAGTATTGATTCATGGTGCAATGCTAGGATCAAACATACTAGGATTAAGGGGGTGAGTGTTACCACCGCTAAGTAGCCTGGATAAGATACAGGGTATAGAAGGACTTATGGTTGTTCCTTATTGCTTTGCTGCCTTCTTCTCACCATGAACTGTTTTTCCTCTGCAATGCCACTTTGCCGTGCCACCCTGCCTTGGAGCCAGCTGATTATGGACTGACACCTCTACAAACTTTGAGCTAAATAAACCTTTCCTCCTATAACTTTGGGTATCAGATATTTTGTCTCAGCAAGGAGAAAAGCAACCAAGACACCATAGTTAACTACCACAACCATAGATTTAAAGGCTAAGTGTTTCCCTGGCATTCTGGCTTTAGCCAGCTCTCCCTTACATCCTACCTATGAGCAATCTCTGAGCTGTAGGCACTGCCCACAAGTCAATGGTTCCCTGCTCACTGGAGGGAGCATTCTGAGTGTTGACACAAAGTTCTGGTAAATTATCTACAATTTTTACATATGTATCTGACTATTCAGAGCAAAAGATAGCATTTTTTCAAAAGGAAGTGAATTATTATGATCAATCAAATGAATAGTCTTTAATGATTGTGAAGCATTGCTGAGAAAAAGTAAATCTCATGATTGCAATTTTATTTGTAATTTCTAGTACTTTTTCAAAGCATAAAATACTTCAAGCTCAGTATTTTATACCAAGATGAGAAAATGGAACATTCTGTATGTTTTACTAGGGAAAGGAGAGTCAAAATGACTCACTTATTTAGGAAAATGGGTTTCTGGGAAAAACCCACTTAAGTTCCTATTTGAAACAAAGTCTCCTAACAGCCTGAACTACTGGGATGGATACCATGTAATTACCACTCCAGCAGCGTTAAAAAAACAAAAAACAAAAAACTTTGTTTCTTTTAAACATCTGTAGGGTCACAGTAAACCAGCACTTCACCAGTCACAGAGCAATTTCACCTGGCATTTCATTCTCAGTCCTTTCAGTAGCATGGCCAGAAAAATTTGTTTCTTCATCTCCTTTTGGTTATCTTCTATTGGCTTCCCTGGAGGTTATATTCTAATGGAATCCTGTAATACACGGTGAGCTCCCTATGACAGTCCCAGCCCCTTCAGAATTGTCTCTCATTTCAGCAGACCCAGGGTTCTTCTAATCTTTAAGTCAAGTTTTGTCACTGAAGGACACCCAGCATCCCAAGGGCTTCCCATTCGACTCAGAGCAGAGTCCTTATGATGGCCTGCAAGGCCAGGTATATTTGGGTGTCCAGAACCTCTCCTCATATGCTTTTCCTCTCCTCTGGTGTAGGTTCCCATGTTGTACATGTTCAGCTGGCTGAACTTGAACAATGTAATACACTGCTGCCTCCAGCCTCCCCTCTAGCAGTCTTCTTTCTTTGCAGTCCCTTCACCTTGACCAAGTCTTGGCTCAAACATTTATTTTTCTGTGCCGCCCATCCTGAAAACCATGGTGAATTCCACAGTACTAACGGCTTCCCAGCAGCCCACTTCTACACCAAAACTCTGGTTCTTTCTGATAAGGCTCTAATTCTCCCTTTCCCCTAGTGCTTATCAACTCTTCACACCTTCCTAACCTTTTTTGAAGGGTTTGTTGTTTATTGAATGCAGAAGTCCACATGTGCTCTGAAAGGAATGTATATTAATTCACGTTTTCCTCTCATTGATTTGTGAGAAAAATGTACACTTTTTCTCATACGATGGCCAACTGAGCTATTTTTCTCATCGTTCCATTATTTTATGCTTGGTGAAACTGTGTTACTGAACATATAGAAGTGATAACATTCTTATAAATGAAACCTTTACTATTCTGTAATGATTATAACATCTAAAGGTGTCACTTGCCTGAAAATCTATTTGATAATACAGTTGCAGTATTGCCCAGGCAGTGATTGCTTGGCACGTCATTCACCCCATTTTGGCATTGTGTGGATCCCATATGTAAGTTTATGTCTCTAGGAAAAAGTACATTGTATATTTTAAGTCTAACTTTCTAAACAGTTCAGTTTTAATCAAAATTCATCTGCATTTAATTGATTTATTTATAATTTAGTATTTGCTATAGTAATTTTGTTATTTTTTTCTTCCCTTATATCGAGTTGAGATTTTTAAATTCTATTTTTATATTTTATTCTACATCTAAATATATGCATACATTCGATATTTGCTTACTATTCTTTATTGCACCTGTGATTTTGATTATTTCCTTAGGGTCTGATGATCATTCTTTAAAATCTTTCTTTGAAGTGAGTCAGGAGATTTTCAAACCACGTCATTTGTTGTTCATCTGAAAATGTCTACATGTAGCATGTCATAGAAGGTGGCGCTGCTAGATCAAGAATGACATGTGGACACTGACACCCTACAGCTGATGGAATGTGCTTCTGCTAGCACCTGTGGCTCCTTTCCTGTAACTAGAGTTGGAGGTTTCTAGTCTCTTGTAACCATTCCTGTCCATGTTTCCTTAGACAAAGAGGTGAAAACAGTTGCCTGCTTTTTGTTAACCTTGGGATGTGTTGTCACTGTCAGTTTCTTTAATTCTCTCCATCTTGACTTTATAAATCCACCTGTTTTTATACCCTCCTGCTCTTTTCTCACATTTTCATCCACATTTCCCCAAAGACATATATTTTGGAAAACCTGTGATCTGAAAACTTTGTGATGTGATTCTCCTGACTTTTAGTTCTCCTGATTATGATTGACAGGGCCAGGTATCTTACGGTTTCTGGCTTGAGTGTTCTGTGATTTTTATATACAATTTGCTAATTTTTTTTT
>NW_004955423.1:22177898-22269781 GCF_000276665.1 Chinchilla lanigera
TAGACTCCCCCTAAAACAAAAGACTCAATAAAAATTGAACACTCACAGTGAACAGAATTCTACTTCTCAGAAGAAATACAAATGAGAAAGAAAATACATGAAAAATATTCAACAACTCTGGCCATTAGATAAATACAAATTAAAATAATATTGAGGACCATCCTACTCGAGAAGGAATGGCCATAATTAAGAAATCAAATCATAGAAAGTGGTGATGAGCATGTGGGGAAAAAAGGAATCCTTCTCCAGGAAGAAATGGAAACTAGTACAACCATTATAGAAATCTGTGGAGATTCCTCAAAAACTAAAAGTAGAAATTTCACTTGACCCATCTAAGTACTTCCCCCTTCTATTTTCCTGAAATAGTTAAAGGCATCATATCAAAGTAATTCATCCATATCCATGTTTATAGCAGCACCATTTGTAAGAGCTAAATCTTGTAAATGGCCTATATGCTTATCAACAGATGACTGGATAAAGAAAATGTGATATTTATATACGACAGAGTACTAATCTGCCATAAAGAATAACTCTGAGACATCCATTGAAAAATGGATGCAATTTGAGACCAGAAGATTAAGCGAAATAAGTCAAGACACATAAGCTTAAATATTTTATGGTTTCTCTTTCATATGGAGAGAGAGAGACAGAGAGAGAGAGACAGAGACAGAGAGAGAGACAGAGAGGGGAGAGGGAGGGGGAGAGAGAGAGAGAAGATAAACAGGAAGTAGAGGAATGTAGTTTCATTTTGACAGTTATAAAAATCACATAATTTTTTAAAAAATTCAGTTATTACAGTGATATATTTTGGAAGAGAATAAAACAAACTTTTAAAATTGTTTAAAACAATGACACTGTATGTAAAATATGAGAAATCTGATCTTAGTAATGCTAAGTCTGTAAGCTGCTTAAAGTGGCACAGATAGGAAGTAGGAAAGAAAAGATTCACATTTCATTGTTTCCAAAATCTCTGCACTAGAAACCTCTATTAGGCTGGTCTGTACTATATCAAAGTATCATTACTAAGAATAATACTTATAACTTCAGAGTCAAATAAGTGCTATTAAATGCCCATACCATTAGTATAAAGTGATGAGCTAAGAAGTAGCTGTCATGAGGTACACTAGGAAAAAATCAATATAAGTGTATATAGATTTTAACCAAGAGACTCCCATCATTTTTAATAATATATCCAAGGGATTTATTTCACTTGGCAGAAATATTCTGTGAGCAAGCATGGAGATAAATGAGTCTGTGACTGCACTAAAGAGCTGGATTAGTTAAGAACCTGAAAGGTAACATGATAAAGTTGGTTATTTTAGCATGAGTATTCCCAGAGAAAAATTTTACATGAGAAAAATATCCATCCGCATGACCCTCTAGTCTCCTTTTGTCAATTATTTTCACTTCCTATGCTTTTTCTGACTTTGTCCTACCAACATTCTCAGCTGACAAGTAAGTTAGTAAGACTGTGTTCCGAGTTAATTCAATATTAATCCTTATTATATTTCATCTATAGAAGACACATCACTGAAAAACATGTACACATTTGCTTGTGGTGGGTCAGATAACAGCACCTGGATGAAAAATATCCTTGGAAGTCTTTGTGAAATTTGACAACACAGATAACTTAATTCCTCCCATGTATGGTTGTGTATGTTATTCTGAAGTAATCCTGCACACAGGAGTTGAGGCACTAGCGATTCTTTACATAAAAGCATACCTTCATAAGGTTGTACTTTTAAGTTTCCAATAGCTTGTTTTAATGTTCTGGATAAGTCATTGTAAGTTAAAAACATTATTATGCTCTCAGTCTTTCACATTAATCATAGAGCAGCAATATTTCAGGAATATTTATTACCATTAGTAAGAGAGAAAGAAATGCTGGTGAAAATTAGGTCAGTGTGAATTTAGGTCAGTAGCCAGTAGCTTGCATGTGCTCACACACGTACACTGCAAGAATCCAATCTGAGGTTTATAATTCACTGTGGGTTTTTACAGCAGAATGAAGCATTGTGATCCTGTTTCTATTTGAATATCATCTTGTCCTTTCCTTCCTTTTTCTTTGTTTTCTTTTCTCTTCTTTCTTTCTTCTACTTTCCTACAACTACAGTAGAGTGAAAGATTGTGGTAGCCATTTACTGATGCTGTTCTTTATGTCATCACTACAATTATTTATTTCAACTATCATTAAAATCACAGGCATTTATCAACACTTAATCAACCTTCGCGATCTCATGTTTTGGTACGATGGAAAAACTCTTTTGAAAGTCTCCTTTTCACATTGACAGAAATCCTTGTATCACAACTTTTGTTCATAACTTTTGTTAATACCAGGGAAGCTTTGTTATGAAAATAAAGTCACAGGGCATTATTTCATATTTTTAAAAAGGAAATTCTTTCCAATCTATCTATTCCTATATATTAAATAACCTAAATGCCATTCTGCCAAATAGTCACAGTACCATCTTTTTTGCTATTGAATTCAAAAACCTGACACACTGAGGAAGGAATGTACTATTCTATATGTGGCTTTTTAATTAGTGCTCATGGTCCTCACTACCTCTCTTAAGTCTGCTTTCAACACCGGTGACGACCAAACTCTAAACTGTGTATTACAAAGATATCGTGCGGGAAATAAGAATTATTAAGGCATTTACTTAGCTTTTAAGTCATTCTTTCAGTATTAAAATGTTCTTTCTATAAATTGATGGTGTTAATAAATAGTAAAATCACCACTGTTATTTTAATAAAATTTTATCCAAACACTAAAATCATCATTATTCTGTGAAATTGTAATGTTCAAGGAACACTAAATTGTATAGTTTTGGAGAGGAAATACTTCTAAAAAATGGCCTTGCCCAACATAATAGGTGGAGGCTGGATTACACACTTGTTCAGGGGAATTACCCAAATAACCCCCCCAAAAGGCAGAGGGAGGTATGTAGCATTCTTTCTGGAATGCAGTCAATATTCTGAATACAGTGGCTGAGTGAATACTCAATAAAAGAAAATCTAGTTGTAAATATAATGAATATATTTGAACTCTGCTGCCTGGTCAGATATTTTGCTTATTGAACTAAATTTGAAGGCTACCTGCCCAAAGGCACTGTAATAATAGGCACTAAAATATAAACCAAACACTACTGATAACGAAAAAATCAAAACTAATATATATCATGAAAACTGGCAAACAACAACTAGGTGGAAACATAGGAAAGAAACAGAAAACATTATTTCCCTTGGTAAATCTAACTCAATTATAGTGGAAAAGTCAAAAGATAAAAATAACAAATAAAACAATCTTTGTTTCTTCAGGGTAATTTTCATTTATACAAAATTATACTTTTTCAATCCTACTTTTTAAGAGTCTCTAGAAGTCACCAGTAAGCTATTTTGCATCCCTGAATGGATATGGTAATTTTTAAATCTTTGACCTAGAATGTCATTTTCTTCTATTCTACCTTCATTATGTAAAAGAGCACTAGCAAATTATACAGTCAGATAAACAGATGCATTAGTAAGACACTATGTAGTAGCTTAGAGGTCTAGCGTGAAATGTCACCCACCACTAAAACTAAGCTTTTATTAGACCTTATATTTCAATAAGTTGCTTTTTACATTTGATCATTTAGTAGGCATGCTCTTGATCGAAAAAGATATGTAGTATCCCTGAAACATGAAAAGCCACAGCTGTTCAGATTAGTACTTGTTTTGTGCATTTTAGATAAAGCCCATTATTCAGTAATCAGAAAACACAAGAAAAGTAGTATCTTAGCAGACCGTGTTCTAACTTGAAATGTGCCTTCCCCAAAGTCGTATGTTGGGGCTGAAGCGCCGGGCCTTCAGAATGTGGCTGTATTGTAGGACACTATAGGTATTTTTCAACAGGTGATTAAAACCAAACTTTTGGGCTCACCCTAATCGAGCCCGATTGGTATACTTATGAGTAGGTTTGAGCCCAAAGCAATACTTCAACGTGATGCTAAGGCGATGGGGCTGTCTGCGCGCAAAGGAGAGGTGTCTGAGAAACACACCTGTCGCATCTTGATCTTGGATTTCCAGCCTGCAGGGCTGTGAGGAAATAAATTTCTTTTGTTGAACCCCCCCAGACCATGGCTCTTTGCTATGGCACTAGACAAACACTAGAAAAATACAACACAGATTGTGTCTCTCTCAGGCTTTTGTGCTGAAGATTAATTATGTTACTCACTGAGTTGTTGGGGTCAGATTACTGCCAACAGGAGGAACCATTTTTTGAGCTCCTTCTGTCGCTTTGGACTGGAATGTGAGACAGAACGATTTCATGGCATTGGTGCTGATTCAGATTTTTATTTTTTTAATTTTTAATTTTTTTTTTTTTTTTGATACCAGGAATTGAACTCACAACCTCGTGCTTGTTGGGCAGGTACTGTGCTGCTGAGCTAAATCCCCAGGCCCAGATTAAGATTTTTAAAAAACAGAATCCTAATTTAATGTAAAAGCTTAACTTTTAACCTCTTTTATAACTTCAGATGTTTTGACTGATCTAATCTGATTTTCTATGGGTAATGATTTTTTTAAATGATTGCATTGATCAATCAATATTTTCAAGTATTGAGAGAGTAATTCTTAAAGGAGGGAAATCAAATAGCTACAACTGGAGTGGGAGGGCAATAACCATCTAGGTCAGAATCACTGCAGCCTATTCTTTTGAAAGTTACCCATCCCCAGATACAAAATATTAATGTCAAATATTACTGTGAGCTTAGCAGTGTCCTCTACAAAGTACTGAAAATATTCATATTCTTTATCTAGTGTTCATTAAATCAGAGACTTCAGTAGTTTGGATTACAAATAAGCTCATGTGAAGAAACTAATAAAAATCCTTGAAACTTCTTACCCGAAAACCTTATTGTGTGAATTACATGAGCCTGGACAACTCCAAGAAGAATTGGTGCTCCATGAACACATATTAAATGTGAGCTAATTTTTTATTGTAGTGTATCAAAAGTTAGCAATGATGATATTTAAAAAGGAAAAAAATATATAATTCATATATTTTATTAACAGAGGCAAAGACAAAAATGGTGAGGAAAAAGCCCAACAAAGTGATGGATGAGGCTTAATAATCCAGCTTCAGTTAGTAAGCTATTACTGAAAATATATTCAGAATTTATGATTACATGAATTAAATAGTCCATTAACATCTTACAGTTTCCCTGTGAAGGTTAAAGAGGTCAGAATTTCACAAAGGAGGCTCATGTCTTCCTCCCAGCTCCTCCAAGGTAGAAAGTGGCAGAGAAAGGCTTTGAATTCAGCTGTCTGATTCCAGAACCTGAACCATTAACCAATGGAATTGGAAAATATTTCTTTAAAAATGAAAAATTACTATGCTTATACAATAAATGGATGTTACCTTTAATCCTAGATGAATATTATGATGTGACATTTTTCCCTCCAAGAAAAATCTCATTTTCCAATTGCGCTCTCAGTGAAAAGTGACTGCAATAAACATGTGTCTACCCCTGGAGATTTCTCAAGATAACATCATGGAGGGTCATTGTCTTAGTTACTTTTTTTGTTGCTGAGACAAAATGCCCAACACCCAAAGTTGAAAAGGAAAAGGTTTATTTCAGCTTACACTTTGTGGAGGTTTCAGTCCATAATTGGCTGGCTCCAAGCCAGGGTGGCACAGCAGACAGGCATCACAGAGGAGAACCAGTTCATGGCAGAGAGTAACAAAGTGACAAGGGATGACCATCGGTCTTCCCATCCCTTCTATCTTATACAGGTTACTGAGGGTGGGCGGTACTCACACCCTGCTTGATCCTAGCATTGCACCATGAATCGATCCCAGCCTCACACACTCTAGATCCAGCCACGTCTGAAAAAACCCCACATATGACTGCACAAAGCTTTGGAGGCACAGCTACACATAAGCTGTGACAGCCATCTTTCATTTACAATATAAACTGAAGAATCCTGGCTGCCTGAATTACCACTGGTATTTACCAGACCAGACTTTTAATTCTTTGAGGGCAGAAATAAGGCTACAGTCGTATCTGTAGATGCAGTATAAATCAAAGTGGTTTGAACAAAAGGATAACCTGATTTAAAAAGGGGCAGTAGACATAAATTTACATTTTTCAAGAGAAAACATGTAAATGTCCAGCAGGGATATGAAAAAATGCTTAACCTCACTAATCATCAGGGAAATACAAATCAAAACCACAATAAAGCCAGGCATGGGGGTGCACGCCGGTAATCCTAGCCCTCTGGTAGTTTGAGGCAGGAGGACTGCAAGTTTGAGTTGGTGACTCAGCAAGATCCTGTCTCACAATTAAAACGCATACACATGTGCATACATCCAGAGGGCTGAGAGGTAGCTCAGTGTGAAGGTCTTTTTTAACCGCCAATACCACCAGAAAGGAAAAAAGAATCGCGAGGTGTCACTTCATTCTAGTAAGAACGGCTACTACAAAAAAAAAAGTCTATGAGATAGGTACTGATGAGGATGCAGAGAGAAGGGAATGCTTGCATACTTCCGGTGGGAATGTAAATTTGTGCAGCCATTATGAAAAACACCATGGAGGTTTTCCAAAAGTAGAACTACCAACAACCCCATGCCTTTGGGCATACACCCAAAGGAACAAAATCCGCATGAAGAAAAACAGCACTCAGTGCTCCCTGCAGCAGGAGCCACAATAGCTGCGGAATAGCAACTACCTAAGTGTCCCTCCATGATGAACAGTACGTGGTACATACGCACAACAAGCCCGGCTCAGCCATAAAAAGAGCGCAGTCCTGTGATTTGCAGTAACAGCAATAGAACTGGAGATCATTACATTAAGTGGAATAAGCCCAGGAAAGAAAGCCATTTTCTTACGCAAAGTCTAAGAATGTTGATTTCATGGAACTTGAGAGCAGAAAGGTGGTAACCAGAGACTCAGGAGAGTGTGGGGAAGGAAGGGATAGAGGAAGACTGGTCAGTGGGGACTGAGTTACAGTTAGAGAGGATCAGGATGTTCCAGTGTGCTCTTTCACAGTACGGTGACAACAGAGAGTAGTAATGTTCTGCACATTTCCAAAGCTAGTTTATTTACCATAAAGAAGTGATAATCGTGAGAGGATATGCTTAACTTGATCTGAATATTATGCAGTATACCTATGTGTTGAAACATCACCTATTACTTCATTAATATGTACACTGTGGTGGATTACCTAATGGCTAACTTGAGTGGGATGCCCAGGCAAACTGGATCAGCGTGGCTGTGTGTGTGGAAGACCTACCCGAGGATTGTTGCCAGAAGGCATAAAGGAGAACGGGAGGGGAAGATTGCATGCTGCTGTTCACTCTCCTGGAGAAGCTTTGCTGTTGGTTTTCCTGATCTGAACTCAGCTGTTCTTGCTGCAGGAGGAGCTCAGGTCCTCAGTCACTGAGGATGGCTGCGGTTCTCCTGTAGGGAGCTCTGGTCTTCGCCTTGAGCATCGCTTCCTGGCTCCAGTGCAGAACCCTCAGCCTGCTGGCACAGACCCTTCAGCCTTTTGGTGCAGATGTGTCCAGCCTCCAGCACCAGCTCTTGGGCTTCCTGGCATAGACCCTTCAGTCTTCTGTCATGAATTCCTCGGCCTCCTAGTAAGAACTTGCATGAACCGCTGCCATGTCTCCAGGCCTCCAGCTGGACTCATGCAAAACATGACCCTGGGATCCAGGCCCTTGGCTGGATTCTTTGAATCTAGCGTGTGGACAGATCTCTTGTATTCTATTGCATTTGATTTTGGAAGGTATACATTATAAGATAATCTGGTAAATTTGTGTGTCCTGTACTAAATCTTTTCCTTGGAAACCCTAAGTACAACATACACTTTTTAAGGTTTTATTAGTTTAAAATAAATATATATAAGAAAAAAAATGAGTTAAATGTTGGCACAAGTTTTGATAGCACATAACTGGGACTTTAAATTATGAATTTTTTATTAATTTTTAATTATTTATTACTATACATTTGCATGTTGGGAATGTAAACCAGTACAACCACTACAGAAATCAGTATGGAAATTCCTCAAAAAACTAAAACTAGGCATTCCATTTGACCTAGCTATTCCCATTTTAGATGTCTTCCAAAAGATTTAAAGATATCATACCACAATGACATGCATACCAGAATAACCCATAACAGCTAAATCTTGAAGATGGCATATATATTCATCCACCGATGAAATGGATAAAGGAAAAGTGGTACTTACACACAGTGGAGTGCTACTTTGACATAAAGGAGGATAAATTCATGTCATTTGCAGGAAAATGGATGTACCTCAAGACCCCAGAGTTAAGTGCAGTAAATCAGATGCAGAAGTTTAAATACTTCATAACTTGTCTTATTTGAGAAAGTAAAAATATGAATGATTTTAAAACCAAAATAAGACAGGCAATAGGAAACAGGGGATCTAGAGACAAGAAGGGGTGGGGAGGAAAAAGAGGGAAAGGGGAATTAAAAGAATTAAGATACATCAAGTGTATGTACCTGCTCTTTAAGATGAATGCAACAATTACGTACTGCACACATGTACTAATAAAAATAAACATCAAAAAAAGAAAAACAAGTATTGCTCCCTGGAAATATGAGTAAATCAACAAGAAACAACTATCATTCCACACACGTAAATTGAACCAATAACTCTTTTTTAAAATATCATTAGTGTGCTTCTGTGCTGTAAACTCACATGACAGATTTTATATAACATTTTGTATTTGCAGGATAACTCATCGGGCTGTGTTGCCATTTTTGAACCACATGGGAGTTTTGTTCATGCTTTTACATAGCTTATTATTATTAGAAGAGTTGGCGGTAAACCTGAGAGTTAATACAACACCTCAAAAATTTAAGAACTCAAATTTTCAGCAAATGTTAGAAGACTGTAGCTGTAATTTCTCAGCTTGACAAAAAAGTCACAATGTTTTCATTTTGGCATTACTGCATTGCATGTGAATGCTTCAGATTTTTTATTTTCTTGCTTTAAAAATATACTGACTGGACCATTTTTTCCTGTATATCTAGGTATAGCACTTCTTTCTTTCTTTAGATTTCTTGATCATTTCTTGTTTCTTTAGAAATAGACATTCTCATCTATATATAAAGTACCTGTAATTGCACCTTAAAACTTTGGCAGTTTAAAGGACTTATCTGGAAAACAATGTACATAGGACACATTAATTTCAGTGTCATTTTTCTCTAATTAAGAACACATGGCCCCCTTAAATCTCTAAAATCAAATCAGGGTATTCTTATTTACACAACTGGGTCACACACTGAAGATCTGAGGGGCTCAACAGGAAACACTAACGTTAGTTAAAATCTATTTTAAATCATTTACAGGTCCTGTGCAGTCCTGGCATCTTTAGTTTATTAAAGAAAGGATGAAGTTCTTTGATGAATACACAAGGAAATGTCAGGATATTTCTATCTAAGCACTGCAATGATTTTGATGGCACTGCTGGCTGCCTGACATCCTCTTCTCTCTTCTTCACTAAGAGCCTGAATTTTGTTCCAGGCAACAAGGTTCCTACATATAAAATCCCATATCCGCTAACCGCCTGTGGACACAGGAGCAGAAACATGACCAACTCATTCCATACTGAAGTTCTGTAAACCAAAGTCAATTAATGTCTGGGAACATTCTTTAAAAGGGACAGCATCTCCAGGCTTTTGGTTTTGCCAAGCCCTCCTTTTTTTCTGACTGTAATATTGAGATGGTATTAGAGGTGGTGAATATAAATCCTGTAGGAGGACAAAAGTGTAATGACTGGGCAGAAAGCTTCAAGAAACTGAAGTGTTCATGGGATCTCTGAGCTGGCCTACCAGTCCGATAGTAGCTGTAGCAGAGGTAAGTATAAAAAATGAAAACACGTGACGGTTTGAGACGGTTTGGGTGATTGATATTCCTATCACTCGAATGCAACTTATAACTTACACAAATATCTTGGTAGTAAATGTGCTCAAGCATACGTATAAAGTCTGTGAACCCTTTTATTTAACACCATTAAATGTTTATAAAGCAGTAATTTATTGCAGAAATCTGAGCACATTCACAGCATTCTCAAAGTGCCTATCTTGCTCGAAGGATTAATTTGCTTGCCTGCTAGATGAGACCAATTAGCCATGAGATATGGGATATCGCACCGTCTTAGGAAACCTCCGTCACGGTGAACGGTAATGGGGTAGCCAAGTTGACGTCAATCTATATGAAATACTGGCTAACATATCCGGTCTGGGAAAGTTTGATAATTCATCACCGAAATGAATTTTTTAAAATGAATTTGATTTCTGAGAAGTGCAAGCAATTTGCTATTAAAGCAATTAATCATTTATGAATAGTGAATAAATGACAGGCAACATGACATATTCAGCACTCACTTGTCTCAACTTTTCTTTCACTTGTTTGCAGAAGGTGAATGTGTGTGATTTTTTTGCTGCTCCGCCTGTGTTATTTATAAAGACGAAGCCCTGATGCACAACAGAGGTACACTGAGCGGAGATTCAGATGTGCATGTTTTATACTGAAAAACTGAATTCTCTTCATTCACAATGAGGCTTCACTCCTTCCCAGAGCATCACCGTGTAAGCGCACTGACAAGGAGACCTCTCTACAGTCTATCTGGCTCCTGATCTGTGTGGTAAGACGGAGGCTTCAGCAAGGGCCATGGAACTTGTCATCCCAACTCCAGCTTTGGAAGGAAATATCCATGAGGAATTGAAAGGCAGAAAATTATGTGATATCCTTGTATTTACCTAAATAAAAGGTAAAATCATCCACAGCTTCTATTTTCCTACCTCACCTAAATAGTTCTTCGGAATTTATAATACAATTTTTTAATAAAATGAAAAATGAGATATCAATTGAACCAATGATGTACAAACATTTGAAGTGTTCATTGAACTCTTTGTTTAGGAAATGTCTTATACTTTTAAATTTTAGTATTTTGATCTTTTTTCTGGTATAAACATAAGAATCTTAGTATCATGTCATAGCTTTTCCATGGTGCTTTTGTACATTTATTTATTTATCTATTTATTTATTTATTTATTTAATTTTAAAGAAAAAAGAACCAAAGCCTATTAACAAACACACAGACAAAAACAAAACAACATAAAAACAATAAAAACAGAATTTCAGACAAAGTGATGGGAAATTAATGGTGGTTGTATTACATATTGTTATCTTCAAATTGGTTACTCAGATAAACAAATACAGGCATGTAAGATTGACCAAACAAATATCAACTGCTTCTTTCAGAAAAGCAATAGAAATTAGTAGTACAATTAGTTTAGCTATCTTGTGTATACAGATATTCACATTGTTTTCCTTTTTTCCTTCCTTCCTTCTTTCCTTCCTTCCTTCCTGTCTTCCTGCCTTTTTTTCTTTCTCTTTCCTTCTTTCTTTCTTTCTTTCTTTCTTTCTTTCTTTCTTTCTTTCTTTCTTTCTTTTTCTTTTGTTCTTTCTCTTTCTTTCTCTTCTCTCTTTCTTTTTCTTTTCCTTCCTTCCTTCTTTCCTTCCTTCCTTCCTTCCTTCCTGTCTTCCTGCCTTCTTTTCTTTCTTTCTTTTTTTCTTTCTCTTTCCTTCTTTCTCTTTCTTTCTTCTTTTTCTTTTGTTCTTTCTCTTTCTCTCTCTTCTCTCTTTCTTTTTCTTTTCTTTTCCTTCCTTCCTTCTTTCTCGTTTCTGTTTTACTGTGAGACTTGATCGCAACAACTTAAGTACACAGTACAGTGTTTTTAATTCATGCACACTGTTGTGAAGTAGTTCTCTAGGACTTTTTTGTCTTGCATGATGCAGACTCCATACTTTTTTGGGGAGGTACCAGAAATCAAACTCAGGACCTTTCTCTTGCCAAAAATGCACTCGTTCCGCTGAGCTGTATCCCTGGCCAGACTCCGTACTTACTGAACAAGAACTATGCATCCTCCCCAGGCCTCCGCCCCTCAAAATCACTTTGCTGCTTCCTGTTCCTATGTGCTTTGACTACTTCAGATATCTCATATATTATTTTTCTGATATCTCATTTAGCATTAGTTCCTCTGTGACTGGTTTATGTCACTTAGTATGATGGCCTCAGAATTCATGCTGCTCACCTACACAATTCCCTTCTTTTTAGGACTTGGTAGTATTTCAGTGTATCTCTAATAACACATTTCTTTATACCTTCAACTGTCAATGAACATCAAAGATGTTTCTGCCTCTTCTCAACTGTGAATAATGTTGCGATAATCATGGTGATATAAACATCTCTTCAAGATCCTGATTTCAGTTGTTTTAGATAAATAAGCAGAAATGGGATTCCTGGATCATATGATGGTTCCATTCTCAGTTTAGTTTAGCTTTGCAGTGCTAGGTGTCACATCCAGGGCCTCGCTCACATTGGGCATGCATTCTAAAATTGGGCTATGCCCGTAGCCCTAATTTTCAACTTTCTGAAGAATTTCCTTACTGGCTATAATAGCTGCACTGTTTTACATTCTCACTAACAGGGTACAGAGGCTCAGCTTTCTCTGCGTCCTTGCCATGACTTGATTTTTTAAAATTGATTATGGTCATCTTAACACCCAAAACATATCAGTTTGTGAATTTGATTTCTATTTCCCTGAAGATTAGTGACACTAGATTTCTTTTCATATACTTCTTGGTGATTTATATGTCAGACAAATATCTAGTATACTTTGCCCATTTAAAAAGTAGACTGTTTTTCAATATTCAGATGTAGGAGTCCTTTATATATATATCAAAAATTAACCCCTTATCAAATATGCAACACGTAAATATATTCTCCTATTCTGTAGTTGTCTTTTCACACTTTTTTATTTTAGAGAGAAAAAAACCCATAAAATTTCAAAAAAAGATAATAGGAGGGTAACAATGGTTAATATATTGCATATTGCTATCTTTAATGTATTTACCCAAGAGTGCATTTATTTGTCCAAACAATATTAGCACAAACCTTTCTGTTCAATGAACTAAGTAGTAGTATAGCTATCTTAGCACTTTTAAGTGTTTGCTTTTCTTTGAGCTGAAGTAGTCTACTCACTCTTAGTTCATCAACTTTTAGTTTGAAACAGTCTAATTTGTCTATTTGTGCTTTTACTATATCTGTTTTGAGTGTCATGGCCAAGAAATCATTTCCAATACCAATGTCATGAATCTTTTATGTTTTCTTGTAGGAAATTTTAAATCTCAGATCTTATGTTTGAGTTTTTAATATATTTTGAGTGGATTTTGGGGTGTGATCTAAGATAAAGATATGATTTCTTTTGTCTGAGAGTATTTTGATTTTTTGTTGTCATTGTTGTTGTTTATTTTTAATTACTGGTTCAATCTCCTTGCAAAAATCTCTGCAGATTTTTTAGTCTCTTCATGATTCAGTTTTGGTAGTTACATGTGCCTAAAATGCATTCATATTTTTCTGAGTTACCCAATCAGTTAGTGTATAATTAGTAGTAGACTAAAATCTGCTGCCTTTCTATGGCACTAGTTACTGCTTTCATTTTTGATTAGTTTTGTTAACCTTCTTGATCTTTCTTAAAAGCCAACTTTTAGGTTTTTCACTTATTGCTTTTTAATTCACTATTTCATTTATTTCTGTATTCAATTCCTTCTGCTAACTTTGGGCTTAGACTGACCTCATTTTTTTAATTCTTTGGAATATAAAATTAAGTTGATGTGAAGACTTTCCTTTTTTTGAGGTAGGTTTTTAATGTGTCCTTCTTTGTACTACAATTTGTACATTCTGTAAGTTTTAATCTTTTCATTCTCATCTTTCTCAATATATTGTTTGACTTTGTTTTTGAATTGTTTTGACTTATTAATTGTTGAAGAGTGTAGAGATTTCCATATGTTGAAGAATTTGTCAATTTTTATTTTGTTGTTAACTTTTACTTTTTTTTGGTTAGTTTTTACTTTCATTCCATTGTGGCTGGAAAATAAACTGGTATAATTTAAGTGTTCTGCACTTTGTTTAGATTGACTTCTTTTGTGATCAAACATACAATCTATCCTAAAAAATGTTCTGTGTGCACTTGAAAAGAATGTTTTTTCTTCTGCTGTTAGGTGAAATTTTAGCTGTTATAATTTAAGTCCTTTGTTTCTTTATTGATCGTCTATCTGATATTCTATCCATCATTAAGAGTAGGGCATGGACATTCCCTTCACTTACTCTGTTAGTATCCATTTTTCTCTTCAGTTCTGTCAATAATTGCTTCATGTGGTGGAGTGCTCTTCTGTTGTTTGCATTTTTATGTATAATAGTTATTTCTTCTTGGTGAACTGACCCTCTTATGATGTAATGACCTCTGTCTCTTGAAATTTTCTGATTTATAGCCCATTTTGTCTAACATATGCATGGGCCGCCCTACTGTTTTTCTCGCTACCATTTTTGTGCAACATCTTTTCATTTCCAGCCTATGTGTATCTTAAAGTGAGTCTCTTTACAGGTACTGAAGGGTGTTAATTTTTAAAAGTCCATCCAGCCACTTGAAGTGTTCTCTTTTAAAGTCATCTACATTATGTAATTATTGATGGGAAGGGGAAACCTTTCAGAACTGTTGTCTCTCTTTTTCTGTTGTATTTCATTGGTTTTTCTGGAAAAAAAAATGCTTTGATTCCTTCTCAATTTATTTTATTTTCAGTAGGTATTTATTTTATGGTCACCATGGTGCACCACGTGATTTAGATTTATTGTAATTTAACTTTAGTGGTACAGTCATAGTTTACATTTTAACTTCTCCATCCTTAGCACTGTTTTTGACGTCACAATTTCCATATTACTACATTCTGTGTCTACTAACATGTCATTAGGTATTTGTTTAAATTTTGCCTTTCAATATTCTACTCCAGAATTAAAGCCGATTTACACAGCATCACTGCAGTATTCTATATTTATCTGTATATTTTATCACTGAGTTTGAGATTCTCATATTAGCTCATGATTCTCTTTAACATCTTTTCATTGCAATTTTAAGGAATCCTGTTAGCACTGCTTATAAGGCCAGTCTAGTGGTGATGAACTCCCTTAGTTTGTATTCATCTGGAAAAGTCTTTATTCCCTCTTAATTTTTAAAAGATGCTTTTTGCTGGCTACACTCCCTTAGTTAACAGGCGTTTTCCTTTCAGGTTTTGAAAACATCATACCCTCCCGGTGGCCTGCAAAGTCTCTGCTGAGAAATCTACTTATGCTCACGTGGAGTATCCCTGTACTCCCAAGTCACTGTTCTCTTGCTGTATTCAAATGCTGCTGCTCAAGTTTTGACAATTTACTATCCTGTGTCTCAGGGAAGACACTCCTTCGAGGTCACGCTAGATGGATTCCCTTGTACTTCATGATCCCGATTCCTACTTCCTTCCCAGAATTAGGGGTTTGGGTCATCAATTTTTTAAACTGGCTCTTTATGGCTCCTTTTTATTCTGGAACTACTAAACTGCATATGTTATTCCACTTGACAGTGTTCCATAAATTCTTTAATCTTCATTCAGTCTTTTATATAGTTTGGGTCCTCTAACTGGATGTCCTCAAATGGCCTGTCTTTTGAGTTCTCTGATTCTTTCTTATGCTTCGTAAAATTTGTTGCTGAGCTCCCCCATTCCCCCAGTGAATAGTTCAGTTGTTTCACTCTTCAGCTTAAATTTTTCCCCTAAATTTTCTTTTTGTTAATATACTGGTCTTGTTCGGGCATAATTTCCTTGGAGGCACAAGACATTTTTATGATCACTATTTTAGTGTCATTTCCAAGCCATTCATAGATCTCCATTCCTTTAGGATCAGTATCTGGGATTTATCTTGTCACTATCTTTTGACTATGTTTTTCAGATTTCTTCAGGGGCCTCATAGCTTTTTATTGGGATTTATATACATTTTGAGATTACAACCACCTCTTTCTTTCTTACAGCTTACTTTCTTCAAGGGTAAATCGTCACCAATCAGCCCCGCAAGGGACCGTAGGGATGTCCGAAACTCTAAGGAGTGGGGCACAACTTCTATGGGCCTAGGTGTGCAGTTTCTTGATCAGAAAAGTGCCAATTTCTTTTGCAGAAACATGTAGTATCTTCTTCCTGGGGCATCTCTGTGGCACTGTAAATTCTTCAGTTCTACAACTGTAAGCTGTTTTGCTTTCCCGTAGCAACCACTAGACATATGATGTATGTTTCTCCCAAATCTCTGAGTCAGGCCAGATAATAACGGATCCTTTCGTGTAGCCTTCTGTCTTACTCACTTTTCTCATTGCTGGGACAAAATACTTGACACCAAAAGTTAAAGAGGGAAAGGTTTATTTAGCTCACAGTTAGTAGAGG
This sequence comes from Chinchilla lanigera, assembly GCF_000276665.1. NCBI lineage: Eukaryota > Metazoa > Chordata > Mammalia > Rodentia > Chinchillidae > Chinchilla > Chinchilla lanigera. The sequence continues at coordinate 22,194,216 of NW_004955423.1, forward strand.
TTTTAGTCCATAATCAGCTGGCTTCAAAGCTGGGTGGCAAGGTAAAGGGCAACTGTTTATGGTGGCAGAAGGCAGCAAAAGCAACAAGAGCAAAAACAGGGACAGAGCAAGCCTCTTTTTCTCCCTTATACTGTAAGCAGGCTACCTGCCCTAGGGTGAGTGTAGTTCTTACATCACTAATCCCGGCAATAGACAATGAACTAATCACAAACTCTCGCTCCAAAGAGCCCACCGTCCTTGACCACATAATACCTTTTAAAGAGCTGGAATAAAGGATAATTTTTTCCTCTCCTTTCCCCTTTTCCCTACTGAAGGTGATGAATCCTCAATTTGTGCACCTTCTTGTTCTTGCCAAGACAGGAGGGCTGCAGCAAACCATACCTTCCTCTTATTTGTTCAGGGGCCTTTCACCTCCGACACCCAAACTGTGCTATCTCAGGATTCCCAAAGAGGCAACACAGAAAGCAGTCTCTTAGACTGCCCTTGAAAGAGATGAGAGTTTGAAAGAAGCTTTCACTCCTTTCTCCCCCTTGAGAGAGAAGCCGTGAGCTAATGGGTATTCTCTCCTGGTACATGATGTGCTCGCTTGTTGGAAGAATTGATGGGAGTGAAACTCGCTTCATACCTGCCAATTTAATTCTTGAATTCGCAGTGTAGTGCCTGTGCCTTCTGTTACTGCTAAGTTGGTGCTTCTTTGGGTGAACCAAGAAGTGGGACTCCCCATTCTGCCATCTTGCTGACATCAGTCCTCCCACAGTGCTTGTCCCTTTAAATGAATCATCCAGTCGGCTCTATCTACTAGTCCCTTTGAACATAAATTTTAGTAAAACAGAGGAAGGAAAAATAGGAAAAAAATCTTTGAATTTATAGATGAAATTGGATTTTCAAAGCTCTATTATGTCCAGGGAAGAAGGCATAATTCAACTATAAAGAAAAGTATAGTTGCTCTTGCAAATGTAATGAGATTTTTTTTACCTAATCAACGATCATAGGTTAACTTGTAAAGGAGGTTAAACTTGCCTCAGAAAACAACTTCATTAAATATCCTACATTCCTTTAAATAGATATGCACATTTGAAATTCCATATGAGCAATGTCAATACAACTACCAAGTTGCTAGTATTACCTATAAGTTTATGACAAAATTTATGTATTAAAGAGCTACCTGTCACTTGTCACCTAATTAGAAAGAGTTGACATTCATCACTTATCTTCCTGAATCTAGTCATGACAAATTATCTCAAGGCATGATTTAGCTTGAGGCTTCAGGCTGTAAGTCCAGAATTGACAACTATACTTATCACCATTGCTGTAACTTTTATATGAGGACAGCATGCCTATTAGTGGCAGCTGTAATCAAATGAGAAATGTTCTAAGATATTCCCATTAAAATTAGATAAGCTATAAACAGTGCCAAACTAATGATGCTTGCAATGTGTTCAAAATTCTGCTCAAATATCTGCAAAACTGAAGCACTTAGAGTATATTTTAAAAGAATTAGAATTTTCTAATCATAAGAAAGTATACAATGCTTTATGCAAAAATTTATGCTTAAAAATAGTAAATGAGGGTTGAGTGTGTAAAGAGATTACCTAGCATGTGTAGGCCCTGGGCTCTACTCCCTCTATTGAAAAAAGGAAGAAAAATATAAAACAAAAACCCACAAATTGTAGCTCACGAGCACACACTTATCAAACACAGTCAAAACTTCACACATTGTCCACAATACATGCTTGAAGAACGTTTCCTCTACACACAAAACAGTATATTCTTCTGCAACAAATGAGAATGATGCTTCATGTTCTATGAGAAAGCCCTTTAAGAATGCTCTGCAGCACTTTTAAAAATAAATTTGCTCTCTTTTTTATCAGGAAGAAATAAAACTAACAGTAAGGTGCAAGTGAAAGAATTTTCTTTAAAGAAAAATAAGCACAAGTATATTTTATTCTATGTACAGAAATTAATGTTGGATATATTAAAATAACAAATCTAGTATGGCTTGGGGAAGTTAGATTGACTAGAAATGTATTCATACTGTGAACTGTGCTCTGATGGCTAAATGATAAGATTGTAGAAAATTGTTTCAGATGGATAAAATGTATATGGTACAGATGTAAAGTTTTCTATGTAAAAAAATTCTGTACAACTTTCTGTACAATATTAATTCTCATCTGGTATATTTTAATCAGGTCAATAAAGTTTTTGAATTATTTCATCAATGCAAAAATAAGCACAAAATAAATAATAAAGAAATATTACTGATGTTGTGCTATGTCTTTGAGTAGCATTAGCAGAGACTGCAGGGGAATATTCAATTAATATTTGTTTTGAGCCGGGAGTGGAGGCACATGCCTATAATCTCAGCATTTGGGAGGTTGAGGCAGGAGGATCATTGTGAGTTTGAGGCCAGACTGGGCTACAAATTGAGCTCAAGGCCAGCCTGAACTACATAGCGAGACCCTGTCTCAAAAAGGAAAAAAACAATTGTTTTGAAAAATGTTGATGGGTTTTCTAACTGTATCTTTCAATCTTTCAATGCATACACACCTATCATCCTTCATGAAGTATTTGTCTCTTAAACTTTCCTGAGGGGTGATGTTACTGTCATGTTCTCATGTTACTGTCATTATGACCAAGAATTATCCTGTGAGGAAATCTCCTTTGAAATCTACCCCTTTACATAAATGGTCCTTACCTCCCCGTCAGGCCCTATAAGACTAGAGGTGTCGATGTATGAGCTGCAGGGCCCTGTTACACTCATAGGGGTGCTCAGGAATCAGGCTATCGAACCTGGAGCTGCATCTGCGTGGCAGGGGAAGAGGCTCTTTTTCCAATTAGCAGAAAGGGAGCAGATGTGCTAGTAGCGTCCCTGTTGACACTTGTCCTGGAGGCTTATAGGAGCTTTCTAAGTTTCTCCTAATCTCCACTATTGCACCTTCTAATTCCACTATTTTTTTTTTTTTTTTTATTTGAGAGAGGGTTTTGCTATGTGGTTCAGGCTGGCCTTGAGCTCACTTTGTAGCCTAGGCTGGCCTCGAACTCACAGCGATCCTCCTGCCTCAGCCTCCCAAGTGCTGGGATTATAGGTGTGAGCCACCACACCTGGGTTGCGTTAGAAATTAATTCCACTATCTAAACTAGAACAGATTTGTTTTTGAAAAAAGAAACATAAGTAGGAAAAGATGTTTAACCATTGCCCTTAACTGTTTCAGAACCTTGATAATTCCTCATAGTCTATATATTTAATTATATTTTATATGTTGTACAAAGACCTTAAAATCCTGAAGCCTATCAGCCTTTCTGACAATCATTTCTTTTCTTCCTCAGCCAGGGAAACCTGCTCAGAATCTTGGTTAGACTTTGCAGACATATCATTTTCCTCACTTGCCAGAGTAAAAAATAACTCCCCCTTTAAAACTGAAGAAATAATAGTAGCATGAACAACAACTAAATTTGGGAGACAGTCCACACTAGGCACCGTGTTAGGCATTTTATGATATAGAGCCGTTACTGCTATTATTTCCACTTAATAGATGCATAATTTGATTCACAGAGGGGTATATCAGCTTGGGGAAAGTCACATTGCTAGTAAGTGGTAAAGTCAGGTGTTAAAGTGTGCAGAGAGAGACAGAGAATCCAAGAATACCCAAGAATGCTCACATTCTAATACCAATAACAATCAAAGGCAGAAAATCTCAAAAACACTACAACTTCACATCACAAATAAACCTTTACTTCATTTTTCCAGCAAACTATTGTTTTTTCAAGATAATTTTTTTTTAGCGTTGTGCGGTAGTTTTCTAGAGTACACAAAAATACCATCCAATGTGCCCTCTCTCATACATAGACTTCCAAATAGACTCTTTCCACTGCTTCAACCACAACCCATCCCCTACATTTACCTGGTGTCTCCACGTAGTAGGAAGCATAAAGAACCACGTCACAAGTGTTTGTCAGAAAGAGCTGAGTGCAAGGAAATCATTTGCGCAGGACGGGGTGGAGCTGAGAAACCCCAAAGAGGGCGGGATGAGCAACAGTAAGACACCGCTATCAACACAGAAGAGAAGAGGCTCCTTTCTGGAGCCCAAGTGCTCAGTTCATCTGGGAGAAGCTGAAACCACAGGAGGCTTGTGTGGCAGGACCCGGAACCATCATGGGGACGGACCTGCTACTGATGATGCCCTCTAGGACCTCAAGTAGGAGAGAAATCCTGGCTTCTCTCTTCCCGTTCTTCGCCAGTCAACATCTTCCACTGTTTAGCTGCAACCGGAAATGTGCTAGCAGGTCTTCCTGCTGGACTGCAGAGGGAGGCCGCGGAGGGCAAAGACTGGCTCTTAGGGCCCAGGCCCCGTGACAACCTCATTCTTAGGCCATACTCTGGAAGCTTTCCCTCTTCTCTTCTCCCACATAACCATTCAACTCACATTTTGAAACACCTCCAGTACTGTTTCTAATAGAATCAGTAAAGTTAACGTGTGAGGATCTACCAGTGAGACAAACGCTGAAGGTTAGACATATTCTCATTTAAACCTCCCAACAGCCACTGCGCCAAGTCTGTATTTTCTCCCAGAGGCTAAGTTTCAGTAGCTCCGTGCCTGTGACTATCTTGTTCTTTAGTATTCACCTGATGTTTGGAGTAGGTCTTACCATATATTTGAGAATTCATAATCCTTTTTATTGAATTATTAAAGTTCCTTAAAATAAACACGGAACAGGGATTATAAGGTAAACTTTTGAAAAATCTGTCAGAATACCTAAAGATATTTTTTATCTGTATTTAGAGAAAACAGCTCAAAGAATCTCTGAATTTTGTTTGTGTACATCTGGATTACATCTAGCTAGCTAGCTAGAAGAGGTGTACTTAGGATTGAAAAATTAAGTTTATATTCAGTGAAATAAATAAATCATTAATGAAAAGGTAGTAGAGAAACAATTTAATAGAAAATTGTACAGTACTTAGAAGATTGTCTCGAAAAATCACTTACATACAGCAGTCTGACTAAAGTAGACAAAAAATTAGAGAACTATTAAAGAACATACAGAATTATTTGTGTATAGTTAATAAAATGGGATTTCAAAAAGAAAATAATGAGGTAGAAGTAGTAGTTGAATAATTGACAGACTTTTCCAGAAGACATTAAAATTTTAACTTCAAACTGAATGATCCCAGGGGCTGGGGATTTAGCTCAGCGGCAAAAGCGCCTGCCTGGCAAGCGCAAGGTCGTGAGTTCTGTTCCCGGTACCGGAGAAAAACCAAAAAAAAAACAAAAAAAAAAAAACAAAAAAAAACTGAATGATCCCATGAGCTCCAGGAGATATAAATAAAAACAACCCAACAGCTAAATAAATTGTTGTGATAAAGCAAAATGTTAAACTGAAAGTTTACTTATAGAGAACCAATCATTAGAATTGTAACATCCTTCTCATCTGAAATGGTAGCCAAAATTGAAAATATCATCAATGCTAGGAAAAGGCAATTGAAAACTTAGAATTTTGCATCTATACGTTCTGTCACTCAAAACTGAGAGCAAAATAAAAATATTTAATTTAAAAGTTTTGGCTTTCTTTTTCATTAAAGAATCTTGAAAGGACACATGTCAAGAAGTCAGTTAAATGTGATAGAGAAAACAAGATGAAAAATACTAAAGAAAAAGGTAATCACACTTGCTAAGTATTGCTTTTAAAAATTAATAAAGACTAAGTGGATCGACTTAAAAGGTAGCAATAGTACTAAAATGACAGATAACAACAACCAGGATTGGATAATAATTACTCTATTGTCATTGCATCTCAACTCCATTGTACCATATACCTTTCTAATTTTGTTATTATAGCACATAACTCTTTATCCAGTATTTGGCAAACAATTTTCATAGTAAATCATTTTTAGAGTTTTCCGGTGAATTTTCAAGATAATGGTTTCTCTCTTACTTTCCAAAGTGTCTGCTGTACCCAACACCTCAGGCTTTATCCAGCCCATGGAAAGGTCAGTAGGTAAAGTCTCAGGATGATTCTTACCCCATTTCCTGCTCATGGGGGTACAAAGTCATTTCCCTCTGAAGACTTCTGCCAAAAGGACAGAGAACTTTTTTTTTTCTTACTCTAAGAGCCTGTCCCACCAACCACAGGAATAGAGGACCTGAAAATTTGTCACGTAAGACTTCCTGGCATTTTTGAAAGGGTTTCTGGTCTGCGTCTGTAATGCCTTACTGGTAGGGATCTATGTTCTAGGATTCTACTTCTCACTATGACACTTCTGTTTTCTTAGATTTTTCTCTAGAGGTGGCAGCATTTAGATTGGTGTAGATAGGCTCTAGCACGTGCTTGGGAGACCCAACTTCTGGCTGCATCTGCACATGTACAGTTTTCAACAGTTTTCTTACTTCTTAAGAACACAGATTCTTAAATCTCATCACCAAAAAAAAAAAAAAACAAAAAACCAAACCTGATGATGTCAAAGAACTTAAAGGGTATCCACAGGCATATCAATACAGCCTGGATGGATGAGTATTAAAGAGATTCTATTAATACTGTCCATTATACAGATTTTTCAGAAGCAGGGACAAGATAGTGTGGAGACCAGGGACTGTGCCTAGAAGTCATGGACCCATTCTGTAGGAAAACTCACAGGCCAATATACCTGCTTTTGAACACAGCAGTTTCTCTCTTTGTGGCAGCAAAGCATAAACAGCCAGTGAGAATCCCTATTTACAGAACACATTCATTAGATTCCACCTCATATTACATTCAGCCTTTCCTTGGTCTTTACAGCTAATTTGAGATATGCATAAAAATTTATCCTTTCAAATTGGAAGACAAAATTTAACTTTCATTATAGCAAGAAAGTACAAAGACAAATAAATGTGATTCCCTAAAATTCTTTTGAATAGTGCTATTCTAAATGGTATATATGTACCATATTCTAACTTTCTGAAATCTAATGGGTTTGCTTATTTACTGTGTGTTGCTTCACTCCAAAAAATGGTGAAGGAAATTGTAAAATTATGTTTTAGTGGAAACCTATGCAAAAATACCAGATTCTGGTATCTTTCTGAAACACTTCTTACCCAATGGGGAAAAAAAGTTACACAAATATGTAAGACTCTAGCACTTGAATAGCAAGTCTAATTTATTGTTTTCATTACAAAATAGAAATCCAAAATATATTACATATGTTATTTACACTTTCTGCTTCAAATACACAAGTAATACTAATAGGCTAATTATTCATAGTCCACCCAATTGGCCACTGAGTTCACGTTATCATGCATTCATATAATTAATATATTTGAAGTTTGTTTCAACTCTGATATTCCCTTGTTGATTTTTTTGTCTAGTTGATCCATCTATTTGGGACAGTGGGGTACTGAGGTCTCCCTTTACAACTGTATTGGTGTTTTCCTGATATTTCATGCCCATTAGTATTTGTTTTATGAAGTTTGATGCACTGGTATCTGGTGCAATATGTTTATAATTGTAAACTATTCCTGTTAAACTGTTCCCTTAACCAATATGCACTAACCACTTATGTGTCTCCTGATCAGTCTTAGCTTGAAATCCACTTTGTTTAAAATTAGGATAACAACTCCTACTTCTTTCCAGGTCCCTTTGCATGGAACATTGTCTTTTCTCCTTTGATTTTTAATCTGTATCTTTTTAAATCAAATGTGTTTCGTGTATACTGCATTTTGTTGGATTTTCTTTCTTGATCCATTCTGCCAATCTGTGTCTTCTGATTGGGGAATTGGAACCATTCACACTGAGAGTTACCACTGAGAGGCCCTCACTCTCTCCCGTCACTTCATTACCTCCCTGCTGCCGATTTCCTCACTTCGCTCCTGTTTAGCTGCTCTTCCAACCAGGTGTATTCATTCCTTTCTACTACAGACCCAAAGCCCCCAATCTGAGATTGTCTGTGGTAAGGTGTTTATGACAAATTTAACCCAACAGCCTCTGACCTTGAAGAATCTGAAACAAGAAAAAAATTCCCATTAGATTTTAGTTTAAAGGTTCACTAGAAAAATCAACCTGACAACAAGACATAATCGTATTCCTAACCCCAAACCAGCTGGAACGCTTCCATCTTGATCTTTTCTTTTATATTACTGTGAGTGCATAGTAATATCTTCCTGTGGGGTGTATCCTTTCAACATATTAGTTCATTAATTATGAAGTTATTTGTTACAAAAGCATTTACTGAAAGAGGCAGTGTTGTGAAGTGTCAAGGCTTGTGTGCTTTGCAGTAGGGCTGCCTGTTTTCAGATAGGAGTTTAATATCCCTAAGCAGAGTAATACTGAGAACTACACATACTCTTTGTACCTCATTTTCCTGACTTATAAGAAAGAAGATGAACAATATGAAAACAATTTCTGGGAAACTGAACAAATAGGAACCGTCAAGTATCTTCACAAACTGAAATTCCAAAACAACCACAAAATTGAAAAAAACATTATTGAAAGACAAAGCAATGTTCCAGAACTGAAAAACTGAGCCACTGTATTCTAACAGTCCTCTTTTGAAAAAGGTACTGCATGGTTTTTAATTCTATAGTAAATTCAATTTTAAAATTTTTCACTTAGCAATTACTTTCTGCTATTATACAACAATACAGTTGATTTCTGTGTATTGGATTTACAGGAGTATTTATGAAATACTTGTTTTCCCTGTTAGGGGAAGGTATTCAATTAATTACTAAGTGTAATATTACTTGTAGATATGTTTACTAAATAAAGTTCTTTCCAGATTTGCTAAGGGTCTTTAGCATTAAAGTTTCTGAATTTTGTTAAATGCTTTTTTCAAATCTCTTGTAATGGTTATTTTTGTCCTTTTTCTGTTAATATGGTGAATTAAATTGGATGACTTCTGAGTGTTGATTTTCAGATAAATCTCACTTGTTCATGATGTATTCTTTTTTATAAGATTTTTAGATCCAATTTGTGAACATTTTGTCAAGTTTTTTAGCTCCTACTTCCTAAAAAGATATCAACCTCTAAGATATCAGCCTCTAATTTTCTTTTCTTATAATATTGGAGTTTTGTATCAAGGTTGATTGGGAAATGTTTCACCTTCTTGTAGTTTTCAAACAGTCTATTTGATTCTAGTATTATTTCTTCTGTTAACATTTGATAGAATTCACTTGGTTTGAAAAAATCACTTGGTTTCAAAAATGAAATCACTTGGTTTCAGAAAACAAAGACTGTTTTTACATTTAACAACTTAGGTATATTAAAAGTAACAGGACAAGATTATCTCTCATGCATAAGAAAGCTGGTGAAGTGGGCATGGTAGTTCATACCTGTAATCTCAGCCCTGTGAAAAAGAGGGGTAATAAGTGGGAACAGTGCCTTTGTGCCCTAAGCACTCAGGATGTAGCTCAGTGGAAAGTTCTGGATTCAAACTCCACTAATAAAGAAGCCAGTCAGAGGCCAATAAGATCAGAAAATGTACAATACAGGACAAAGAACACAATTGGAAATACAGACTTTTGATAATGATAAAGAGGAGCTCATTAGGAAAACATAACAACTCTAACCATGAAAGCACCAGATGAGAGAGCTTCAAAATGTATGAAGTAAAACCTCACAGAATAAAAGGAGAAATAGAAACAGCCAAAGTTGTATTTGCAAATTTGAAGATCTCTCTCAGTACTAAGTTTAGAAGAAATCAGTAGGAGCAGGGAGGGTCCAAACCTCACTTTTCTCCACCTGTTCTGACATGTATAAACTACTGCAATCAACAACTGTAGAACAGAATTTCCTCTCACTATCACATGGAAAACACTTCAGGACAACAAAATAACAAAATATTTTCAAGCCAAGATTTTTAGATACATGTCACAAACATGAATGTATCTTTGTTTTTATTCAGTTTGAATGTTTTAAAGTTTTTGCTTTTAACAAATTCACTCGCCAATTATTTTGTTTGTTTTTTTTGTCTTTTTGAGACAGAGTCTCACTGTGCAGTTCAGACTGGCCATGAGCTCACTTTGTAGCCTAGGCTGGTCTTGAAAACCAATTATTTTAAAATGTATTCAGTAAAAGCACTTGAGGATTTTTTAGTTGTTTTTTTTTTTTTTTTTTTTTTTTTTTTAATTTCTAACTTGGCTTAAATCAGGATGATATTCCAGAGGCGAGCAGAGGGCTCAGTTGCTCTTCTTGCAAACTACCTAAGGGAATCTAGGGATGCTTCAAAAGAGTTACACAACCGAGGAACTTTCATCAACTGTTTACACTAATGGGACATTAATCCCTCATCTGTGGAGTAAGGACAGCATAGAATTTGGGGATAATTTTAGAACAGAGAGCAGGATTGGGTAGTTTAGGGATACCAACAATGTGATTTAGAAAGGGTCGACATTGTTCTATGACAAATCATTCACAGGACATATTACTGATTGGGAAAGGGAATGTAAAATGCAAAAGACTGGGCTACACCTTTAGGAAAAGCATTGACGGCAGCTGGAGGAGAGTGAGCTAGAGAGAAATTTGTTTTCAAAGAACAGAGATATGAAAGACAGTCCTCCACAGCGTGTCTGAAGTTATTGTACCTTTGCCCCAAAAGAAAGCCAGAGAATGGGCCCATGCATGCACGCACGCATGAGCACACACACGCATGCATACAAACACACTGCTCCCTGCAGGGCATTGGTGGAAGATGAGCTATGATCATGGTTAACCCTTGTGTTTAATAGAGACACATCAGTAAGTCACTGGCTTCTTTTTACCTTTGTCTTCCACAACCTAAAGCATCAATGGATAAACCACAAAAAAGCAGAGAACTCTCCTAGTCTATGAAACCCAAGACTCATCTGGCTGGACGTAGAAGAAAGGAGAGATAGATGCAACCTTGAAATTTCAGTTCTAAACTAAACGTTTAAGTAGCAGAAACTGGCCAGAAAATTATGTCTGTCCAAAATACTGCCAACAGAAAAGAGTGTGGTTTCAGAGATAATTTATAGAAAATAGCAAAAATTAAAATGAGCCTATAGATACTAGTGATACAGGCAGAATTCATGTTTAACAAGTAGAATTCATTTTAAAGCAATGTTTAAGATTAAAATGATGAAAGTTACATAAAAATGGCATAGGAATACAAACCAAGAAAACATAAAGTCCCACTCTGATACACTAGAAAATAACACACATAAACACCACTGACATCATCTGCTGACAGGAAAATTGCCTACACCATCCTTATTTCATAAGGCATTTCACTGAAGTTTTATACATTCCAGTCCATATGATTTTTTTTTCTGGTACCGGGAATCGAACTCACGACCTTACACTTGCCAGGCAGGTGCTGTGCAGCTGAGCTAAATCCCCAGCCCCACAGTCCATATAATTTTTAACAACCATGTTTTACTCTTTTAATAGATAAGAATGTTAAAGTTCAGAAAGTTGTAGTAATTCAGTAATTAATGTCAAGTTGAAAGTGACAAAATTTGAATTTGAACTCTCAGGTGGCAGATATAACCTATATTCCTTTTTATATCTTATTTTTACATACAACTTAGAGTGATATTGCAAATTATGTTAATATGTCATTAAACACTCTGACAATTCTTTCGCTTAATGCTTTTAGTGTATGCAATGAACTAAAGTTGACCCATATCGGAAGTTTTACTTTTTTCATATAGAGAAGATATACAATACAGAGTTTTCTTAATTTGAGGGATGATATCATTCTCAGACACATCAAATAAATTGGAATCTCACCACTCAATGTTATTCTAGAACTAACATTCAAAAATCATTTTAAATCTTCTTCTGAGAGCTCATTCAGTACTGGAGTTAGAGGAACAGGTTTTAACTGTTAAATGGGGACACGGCTGGCAGAGAGAGCACACCCATTAGTGGCAGAGTGCTAGACCATTAAGCACGTTGAACACCATTAGCTCAGCTGCACAGCACCTGCCTGGCAAGTGTAAGGTCGTGAGTTCGATTCCCGGTACCAGAAAAAAAAAATCATATGGACTGGAATGTATAAAACTTCAGTGAAATGCCTTATGAAATAAGGATGGTGTTTTTGTTGCATATATTTTTTATTTTAAAAATTTAAAAAACCTAACAAAACAACAATGAAGACAAAATCAAAACAACACAAAATCAGTCTGGAGATTTCTCAGTAAACTAGGATTAGCAGTCCCATTCAACCCAGCTATTCCTTTCCTGGGTATTTTTTCCAGAAGAACTAAAAACATCATACCACAGTGATATATGTGCACCCATGTTTACAGCAGCGCAATTTGTAGTAGCTAAATCTTGAAAACAACCTAGATGCCCATCCACTGAGGAATGGATAAAAAAGGTGGTAATTTTATACAATGGAGTATTACTCAGCTATAAAGAAAGATAAACTAGAGGCTTTTATATGCAAATAGATGCAACTAGAGATCATACTCATAAGTGCATCTATTAACAAAAGAAATTCATCTATTAACAAATCTATATAGAAATCTATATGATCTACTACAAACTATACAAATCTTTATAGAAATCTATGTGATCTACTACAAATAATATCACATTGTTTATTATCCGGTATACCAGGATCGTGGCTCATGGGCTGAGAATTTGCTCTTAAAGTCTGAATTATTAATAACTCAAGGACATTTTAAGTATTGTTTTCATAGTATCCTAAATTTACACAGCATTTTTCTTTCCAAAATTATATAACTCATGTGGTAATAACTCTTCCTAATAGAAGAAATGACTTAGATAATTCATAATCATTAAATTTAAATAAAACTATACTGAATTCTTTGTATACATTTGTCTTGTTATGTTGATATACATATCCTTGTGTTAACAGATACTGACAAGATTTCCCATTTCTCTTGAATAGCACCATGTACAGACATACCTTTCTGTAGCTGTGTTAAACTATACCAAATCAAGCAATAAGAACTTGCTATGGTAAAAAGTTCATGTTAGAAGATGAAAATGTGAAATAAACTAATTTACTAAAATTAAGCAGTAAACTAAATGATTTATGGCACAGGCTTATCACTTTAGCTATCAAGATTTATTCATGACATTGGTCTAGCTGTACTCCACAATGCAAAGCTATATACTATATACTATGATCAAACTCAACCAGTTCCCCACCCTACCAAACCCACCTCAAAATCACCCAGCTGGAGGCATAAAACCCTAGAAATATTTCCCTCCACCTTCCTTATTCTACAGTCATAAAACTTCGTCAAGATGATTTGCTCACTGCATTTCACTGAATACACTTAGCTTTATTTGATAAGTATTTTAAATGTTCCTTTGGGAAGTTGACAGCAGTCAATTTCTGGAACTGTAACAGAGATCTAATCATTGCTGGGGTTCAAGACTTTTGACTTTTGAGGCCATCCCTGGTGTTTCTCTGGGGCTTCCACCCAGAGGTGTCCATGTTTCACGGTGAGGTAGGTTCTTCACTGGGTTTGAATGCCAAAGGTTCTAACTACTGTCTCTTTTGGTCTGAGAGTCCTTTGATTGTACGATCAGATTTTTAGATCATGACCTTCAGTAAGAAATTAAGAGCATGGTCGTTGATCTTTTATCCGTCCTTCTCACTTTCCACATCAGCCTATAAAAAACAGATCAGTTCAAGAAATTTGGGCGTATGTTTAATAAATCCTTTTGAAATCCACTCTAGAACTCAATAGCAAACAAATTTAGAGGTGTTGTCAGACTGACATTGTCTGGAGTAAGTATAACTTAGTTCACATTTTCCAAACTTCTCAGTCTTTTTTTTTTTTTAAATTGTTTTAATTGGTTTGAATTTGGCTAGATCTACGGAGTTTACTGGAATGTTGTTTGTTATTGGCTGGTGTATGTACATGTTCTGGAGATACACAATTGTGCAAACATTATTTTTACTAAATTGGTGGTTAGTTTTACATGTCAACTTGATTGAGTTAAGTGATGTCCAGATAGCTGGTGAAGCATTATTTATGGATGTGTCTGTGAAAGTGTTTGATGAAAAGAATCATTTGAATCAGTAGACTAAAGAACAGCTACTCTCACCACTGTACCTAGGCATCATACAATCCACTGAGAGTCTGAAAAGAACAAAAGACATAAGAAGGGTGAATTCTCTTTCTTGAGCTCTTCTTGAGCTGTAACATGCATCTCCTACCCTTAAACCGGTGTTCCCTGTTTCTCAGGCTTTATGATGTGGGACTCACACCATTGGTCCCTCATGTCATTCTCAGGCTATTGGCCTCGGAATGAAGATCACACCATGAGATTCGATTACACCATTGACTGTCCTGATTCTCCAGCTCAGCTATAGCATTGTGTGAGAATTCTTGGCCTCCTTATATTTTGAGTGAATTTGCCTGAGTTAGTTTAAGGGGAAAAATGACTGTACATTTGGTCTCTGATCCAGTCTCTCTATAAAAATACTGTTAGCATATTTTTCCTAAAATAAATTTGGGTTTTGCATTTCATGACTTAAAGTTTGTAATATTCTTTTCCTAGTCATATGACCTGTATTTTAGTATTCTTTCCATAGAAGTTTTATAATTACAGAAACACAAAATTACATTTACCTAAGTGAAATACCTGTATTGGGTATCAGTTAAAATAATTTGTGCTATGACATCTTTTAGTGCTATCATACTATCAACTAGTAAAATCCAGGTAGCTTCTTGGGAAGCCTTTCTTTTCTCCATCATCTGTGAGAGCGCATCACAGGGGCAGACACAGCAAGAGTGCTGCTGCCTTCCTCTTACTATAAAGCCATTAATTCCAGCTGAGGGATGCTGTCCTCAGGACCTCAGGTTATCCTAACTACTTCCCTAGGCCTCACCATTAATTACCATCAACATACAAACTTGAGAATTAAGCGACCAACACATAAACTTTTGCAGAACACATTCAGACTTCAGCAAACACATATAAACAACAGTATTTTACAGTCAACTGAAAAATAATGGAACCATTTTAAGACATACTATACCGGAAATAAAGATTTGAGAAAGACTGTCGGCTTGTCTGGGGTTTCAGTGTTTTTGGATAATGAATTGGAAGAAACATATGAACTGTTCTTATAAATTTTTTGTGTTAGCCCAATGTTGTGAACTTATTTCTAATATGCAAAATGCTTATAAGTGACTTGCTGTAACTCATTACATGTAAGATATAAAGGAATAAATTTAGAAATTGGAATTTCAGTTCATAAAATATCTGAGATCTTCCAATAAATTTCCTTTTATTGCCAGAAATATATCTTGACCCTCTCAATTTGATCCCTAAATCATTTTGACAGAAACTTCTCTTATTTTGGTAAAAAAGTTAGTTTTTAATAATTTTATTGTGGTGTATGTTAAAATACTGCCTGTCTCTACTTTGTATATATATTATGACATGTTAGCATTTTACTCCACTTTATTGATTTTTTCCAAATTTAACTCGCAAACTCAGAGTAAGACTCTTACTATTTCACTCAAACTAAAATTATTTTTGCTCCTTCATATTAGAAAGAATAGGAAAGTAGAACTAAGTTTGTGTTACAGTCTCTAAACTTTAATTAACTCAAAATTATACTAATTCATTTACCAAACTTAAGCTGAAAAAAGAAAAATTCTTACTACTCCTAAATTAATTAGGTATTAAAAAATCCATCTTTAATGATTGTATATTTCTCAGGAATATATTTGTCTTTCACACAAAGAATAATATGCAATGACTCTATAAATTATTTTTGTTTCTGGGATATTAGTTCCATTACCCTTCCTATGCAAGGACAATTATAGAGCTCATTATTACACAAATCAAAAAACTGACATTGTTTATCACATATTCTTTCTCTCAGATCAGTCATGGGTTACATTCTTTAAAAACTAATTCTGTGTCACCCCTAAATAGAGGATTTCAATTGATATCACTCTCATCTCTGAGGAGATTTCAAAATGTAGAAAAGATACCAGAAACAAAATCTCTCTTAGGACAGAGAAGGAAATAATATCTAGTACTGTTAGCAACTAACAGAACAGCACAGTGCTAGAATATTGTTCTTCAGGTATATATATCCTTGTGAAACATCCTTAGCTGAAGACTTTTAGGAATCCTCTAGAAGTAGACAAACTTAGTGTTTATTTTCCAAACACCATCAGATGAAATAGAAGAGTGCAGGGTAGGGAGCTCTACCCAAGACCTTCAGATGAGAACTTTAGAAGGTACACAGCTTACATCCAGTATTAACAAAACATTTTCCAAGACTCTAGAGTCACAGACGGTCCTGTACTCCAAATATTCTTGTTACTGATGCTCCTATTTTCTTTCCTCCTTAGTGCCTTAGAATTATTACCGTACTTTTTAAATCCTGGTAACTACGATACATAGAATTTTTATCATTCCCATTGCTTTTTTCATTCTTAGTCAACTAATGGGTAAAAAGTTGCTTATGATATTACTAAAGTATGCAGTCAATATAGTTGTTGTAATCATTTCTATTTCAGCTGTATTCATTTTATTGAGTTTACCCAGTTTTCTTTGATATGCGTTATCATAATAAGTTGAGTTGGTCTCCTGGATATTTGGACAAAATTATTAAGGCTTTTTAACAGGGAGAAACAATGCCAGAGAACAGAAAACTAAAATTCCTTTAAAGGTACACCTGTATGGGAAGGCCCTTGTCTTCACAGAATCAACACTCAGGGACTTTTCAGGCACACGCTATGCTGCTGAGCTATATTCCCAGCTCCTCAGGGACTTTTCATAAGAGCTTGTTTGGGAAGTAAACTTCTCAGGAATTGTAGTGTGTATTTCCGAGGTTATTTTGTGCTTTACAGAACTGATAAGGAAATCACAGTAATTGGCCTCGAGTCTAAGCTTTCTTACTCTTAATATACTTATCTCTTTACTAAAAGTTTTGTTATCTAGTGCATGATCATTCTTATTGAATGGTGGCAAAATATAAAAATATTATTCAATAACCCTATCTGGTCATTGTGGTCAAAACAGAATTGGGTAGTCTCTAGAAAGTTTTATTAGATTTGGAACAGAGAAGCCCATTGGTTGCTGTCACAATTTAGATAGGATCTATTACCTCAGTACATTCAGACCTGCCACAAGGATGGCCTTTGATCTTATCCAGAACCCAGCTTCACCATTAATTTCCATCTTTTGAACAAAATAGACATTCTAAATCAAGAATGAGAAAATGGGATCTCACTTTGAGTTCAGAAACTTTAACCACTAAAGTGTGAATTTGTATTGAATTGATTTCCTTTAGTCTCAACCTCCCTTTTTCACACTGTACAAAAGTCCTGAAAATTGCATAGATGCCAGCCTGCTTCAGTACAATCAGCGAGAAACTGGTAAGATAACAAGACAATGGACACAGGGCTTCTCACCCAGGAGGGGCGTAAAATTTGACAGGCGGTGGCTCAATACAGAGTGGTTTCAGATATAATACTGACACCTTGTGATGAAATGAATTGGGCTGTCTTAGGTGAAAAATGTTGTAGTTTCATCCAAACAGATATTTGTGGTTTCAAGAAAGAAATTCCACAGAGGAAAGACAGAGTAAAGTTGGCTAATTTATGTAATGTTTCTGCAGGTTGTTCACATTGGGATGAGTGCGGGTCTCTTAACTCACGCACTCTCGCTTCTTGCAAGTAGATTACGAATTTTGATTACACGTCTGTTGCAGCAATGTGCTGCAGGGGTACATCTGTGATCCCCAGAGTCTTCAGCCCTACCACGCAGTCCCTGTTCTGTTTCATCAAATGACGCAGTGATGATTTTCTAATAAAAATAATGAAAAAATACACCACATGGATAAAAAATGTCGTGACTACCAACAGGGATTCTATGCATGATGATCACACATCAGATAGGTGCATAAATCTGCAATCGTATGTTCAGATCGTAAGCGACTATATGTACATTTAGGATTAGAAATGACAAAATGAATGGCATTAGAAGGTGAAATGAATGTAATTTCTAGGCACTGTTTTAAACAATTATAGGAGCCAGGTTTGTTTCCTATACCTGAATTCAAGAGTACTAGGCCAGTGCACACTTGTCCATTGTCATGTTAATAGTGAAACTAATAAAATAAACTGGCTACAGCTCTAGGAAATATTTGCTTCTGAAGCACAATTGTACGAACTGACCAAAATTCTGTGGTTTATATAAAACTTATATATTGCTTTTCAAGACTCACTTCACTGTGCTCTTTAATCCCAACCTGTTTGTTAGATTGCAAAATCTAAAACCTAAACTCTTAAAATCTAAAAATTCTTTCTAACCTTCCTTTTCTAAGATACTACTAAAATTCTGTAATAGTGGCATTTTCTTTCACTGCGCTAAGCTTAAGAAATTCAGCATTAGGGCTGGGGATGTACCCTGGTGGCAAAGTGGTAGCCTAATATGCCCAAGGCCCTGGGTGCATGTTTGAGTATCACAACAGAAAGCCTGGGTGGGGGGAACAATAAGAAGGAAGGAAGGAAAAAAAGAAGAAAGGAAGAAATTTGGCTCTGCTTGATCAAAAAAGTCTCTTCATCATTTCAGAATACTCTTTCTTCATCGTTTAGAAAATCAATAATTGAAATATAAAAATTATACTACGTCGTTACGTGTAAGTGTAAAACTTGAGAAAAGAGAAGTACACCAGGAAATTTGTTAGCTATAGGGAGATGTATTAAACAAAATAAAGTAATCATTAAAGGTAATTCACAGAATAGGTATCTATGAATAGTCACACAAAGGGAAGAAAAAGAAGTAATTAATATGTATTTTGTAAACTTTGTCTGGGAGGCACTATGTCTGAATTGTTACAATAAATTATCTAATTTATTTTCCAAAACTCCCCTATCAATTTTCCAAATTTTTATATAAGGAAATACACTTCATGATATTAGGTATATGGCCTACATCTTTATGTTTAAATAATAACAGAAATGTGGTGAGAATCAAATCTTCTATCAGTTATATATTGCTACTTTCCCATCCTATTCTACAATGCTGTTATTTACTTTAAAAAAAAAAAAGAGTCCAAGAATACAAAAAATATTATGTTTCAAGCTTGAAAATGTAAAGGGAATGGGAATTTTTAATAGAAAATAAAATCAACTGAAAGAGAGACAAAAGAAAAATTAGACAACCTGAATTGATTTAGAACCAACTTGCATCCACTGTCCTGACAGTGGGACGTACCTCACATCTGCGATTTAAAGGAGGAGACACTTGATTTAGCCCACAGTTTCAGGGCGTTCATTCCTGGGCATCTGGCTCCAAGGCAGGGATAGAATGGTGGAAAGCATGTGATGAGGAGCAAGCTGCTTGTTTCACAGAGGCCAGTAAACACAGTAGGTGAACCGTGCCAGAGGGGAAGGGGCCATGGACCTGATAGCGTACCCAGAGGCACACCTTCATGAGCCATCACAGATACCAAGGAGCGTGTTTCATTGATGCTGCAGGTGACTCCCAAGTCAATCAAACTGACCCTTAAGCTAAGCCATTCCATTCCATCCCTTGTCAACTTGACACCCAGACACATCTCCTTAAAGCACAATTAATTTTCAAGTATCCACAGTAATAATTCAATAATTCCATCCAAAATGACACAACTATCATGTATACTACTGAAAATGCAATAATCCCTTCCTCAGAGTCTCAGTGGTTCCAACATTC
The DNA here is from genome assembly GCF_000276665.1 of Chinchilla lanigera. Taxonomy (NCBI): domain Eukaryota; kingdom Metazoa; phylum Chordata; class Mammalia; order Rodentia; family Chinchillidae; genus Chinchilla; species Chinchilla lanigera. Next base: position 22,213,851 of record NW_004955423.1, read on the forward strand.
CCAAGAAGTACAAGTCAAAGTCTCTTCAGAGACTCCAAGGCAAGTTATTTAATTCCAAAAGGCAATAGCACAGAATAAACATCCCCAGTATAAGAGGGAGGACTAGAGGGACAAAATCCAACTGGACCAAAGCAAAACTGAAACACAGCAGGGCAAACATTAAGTTCTCTAGCACCGTATCTGTCAGGGAGACACATGGTGGAGAGATGTATGTTCCAAAAGGCTTGGGTGGTACAGCCTCCACCACCTTGTGGGTGACCCTGTACACAAGCTATTGGGCTGGCTGTGCTCACTGCCTGCAGCTATCCTGAGCAGACATCCATGTTCCTGCCATCCCTAACTTCCTTGGGCCATCAGGGTACCTTTGGTTTCTTTTCGACAGTTTAATGCTCTGCCCTTTCTGGGGCTCCTTGCTTGACCTTCTGGCCCCAATTTTGAAATCTGGATGGAAGTCTTCTGATTCCACAACTCTTGCATTCTGTATACCTGTAAAATCACTTCATGGATGCAGCAGCTTCTGAGCGCCTGGCTTGCTGAACACAGTGAAATCAAAAACTCAGGGAACCACTTCATAGAAAGCCTTTCTGCAGCAGGTACCCAACGAATACCTTCTCAATAAAGGTTTGACTAATTTTCACCCTTGAGTCTGCCATCGCAGGAGTTTTCCTGATATGTGAGGTGCCCTCAAGGCCTCTTGCTTCTTGTCCCTGTACAGAGTACTTGGTTACTGCTTAATGGTGCCAATCTCTTCAGCAACTACTTGGCTTAACTCAAAGAAAAGGTTTAATTTAGCTCATCATTTCAGGAGATTCAACGGTAGTCTGGCTCCAAGGCAGAAATATCACGGCAGGAGAGCATGCGTGAACAAAGCTTCTTACTTCATGGTAGCTGGGAATCAGAGCAGAGTAACAGTGCTAGTAAGGAAGGGGCCTGGGGCCATATATAGTAGCCCAAGTCACATCTCATGGCCCACCACAAGACACCCATGAGTGTACTTTACTAACCCAGTAAGCTGGTCCCAAGCCAGTTAAATTGACAGTTGAGCTGAACTGCTGTACCTATAGACATTCATTTAGTAGGTTAAAATCTATCCCCAACCCCAAAACATCAAACACACACCATCAAAAAATTCCCCCACCAGGCCTAGATTTTTCAGGTAATCTACAGTTCTAATGGAAAGAGAAGACTAGAAAGTTAACGGAAAGGATGTAAGAGAAAAATGAATGGTAAAGAAATCAGGGTAGAAGAAGGAAGGGAAGAGAAGGCTCCATAAATTAATATGAAGTCACTGTAAACTTTATATCAAAGAACAAGACAAGGGCAGTATGAGAAAAAAATGAGTGCCTAATTTCACTCATAAACATAGTTGAAACATCATGAATAAAATATTAGCAAATAAATCCGGATATAAATATTTATATCTTTTATAATCAAGATAAGTTTATTCTGGGAATGCATGGTTGGTTTAACTTTAGAATATAATTATAATTCCTTCATGAATATATTAAAAGAAAGAAAACATATCATCACTTCAATATGTGTAAAACATTTCTGATAAATTTCAACCCCTGAGGTTTTCACTTGGCAATGAGCAAGGAATATCAAATTTTCTTTTTCCATCTGAGAATGGGTCTACCTGATATTCCACACAAAAAAATCATGTTTAATTGTAAATATTAAAAATATTGCTTTTACAAACAAAACTGGGATAAATCTATATACTTTTAAGCTTTGCATTTCAAATTCTACTGAAATTCCTAAATACAATAAGAAAAATTATTAAGGGTTGTAAAAGTTCTTTATATAGCTAAACACTTTCTTCTACTACTTAACTACAAAACTTATCCGGTGGTGGTGGTGGTGGTTGTGTGTGTTTCTGTGTGCCTATGTGTATGTGTGTGTATGTGTATGTGACCACATGTGTATGTGTACGTGTCTGTAAAAAACTTCTGTATCTGCAGTGATATTAGATTCTATTTTATTTACTTATTTTTGAGAAAAATAAATTCTAAAATTTAACTGGAATTTTCACTCTCCTTTTGGTTAAGGAGAATAGCTAACAGAAGAAAATTGTTTCCAACACTTTATTTTTTTTCATTGGTAAGTTTTAGATATACATAGTAACATTCATCATAGGGAATTTGTACCTGTACATGATGTATCTTGCTTCTTTTATTCCCCACTCCTCTCCCTTGAAACCCTCTTCCCCTCCATATTAACAATGGCTTTGTTCCGATTTTTTTCCCCAAAATGTGTAACAGATTTTGGGAAGTGGGAAAAACATTTTCAAATGGGAAGGGGAAAGAGGTGAGGGGGCAAGGAAAGAAGGAACAAGGAAAAATGAACGGAGGAACAACGAAAAAGGGTTTAGTAAAGAACTTGTGTAATATAAAAGGAACAGAAAAATATTCAGTAGATTTAAAATTGAACTAAACAAAATAGACTCCTATATGGGATTTCACGGCCTGAAAACCTAAATATGGCCATTTCTTTTTGAAGAACTAGATAACTATATACTTAGCCTTGAGGTGACTGAACTGATGCAGAATAGGTTCTTTCCAAATGAAGTATTTTAAGCTTGTATTAATTTCTTCAGTCATTAAATAGATATGTCCCAATAAAGCTTATGCTGTCTTATTTAATATTTATCGAATTGAAAAGGTGAATTAACTCTACTTAACAAGGAAACTTGTCTTACTCTATTTGCTAATGATGTCCAAGGTTGTGATTAGCAACTGATATGAACTAGTTCAACCTCACTTAGTGTTCTCTACTAGTATGACTCAGATGACACATGTAGGTAATACTGGTATATTGTTTTTAAAATAAACATGTAACATATGATATGGGTATATGCCTTACTTTGGTATGTCTTTAATTACATCATTACGGGTATGCTATTCATGTTGCTACTTAGGATATATACATTACTAATCTTCTGGTTGTTTTCTGTGAACAAACATTACTTTGTTCTAGATTGTTATTATTTTACAAAATCAAACATAGGAAATGATTATATTAAAATGTAGCCTGTACAATAAAATCCAATAAAAATTCCGATCATTTTCATTAAATATGCGTATCAGACAGAAAAGCAATGAAAAAATTTATTCAGAATACTTCTCTTTCTTTTTGTCTTTTTTGAGACAGATTCTCGCTATGCAATTCAGGCTGGCTTTGAGCTCACTTTGTTGCCCAGGCTGGCCTCTAACTCACAATAGTCCTCCTGCCTGATTCCTCTGCCTCAGCCTCCCAAAAGCTGCGAGTACAGGGTGCACCACCACACCAGGCTGCAAAATATTTTTCGTCAAAAATACAAAGTTAGATTGCTCGTTTACTGATAACATTTATGCTATTACCTCTGACTTCTGCTTTTTAAATTCTGTTATCTACTTTAGATTCTTATGACTGCTTTCCCCTTTGAATTCAATGCACCAAAATAATTAGTGTTCTAATAGATATTTTAAAAGTTGTAATATCATTCTTTTCTTTTTGGCAATTAAGGATTAATCTCACCTACGAAGCTTAAAGCAAACTCTGCAGTGATTTTATGTACTGGAATGTTAGGTAATTTTCGGCTCCCCACTCTTGCTTTTATCTGCAGAGAGATTTTTCTTCTGTATTTGCTTCCAATCTGCAGCTGAATTTGCCATATTGTTAAAACAAGTGGACTCTTGTGATTACCCTTAACCTTGAAAACATATACTGTCCCATGCTCTCAGAATATGAGATGTCAGTAGCCACACTATGCCACTTTCAAAGTTCCTTGAGAAGGTCAGTCACAGATATTGTGGCTGTACAACCAGAAAGTAACAGAGAAAGAGTAATTTGGATTCTATAGGAGCAAAGGAACAAGAATATAATGTTATTCTTAGGTTACCAGAGAGTGATCCTCCCTTAAATCCTCATCTAGAAAAACAGAACACAAAGATTCAAACTTTTAATAGAGCCTTAAGTTAGGTATGTCTACCATGTTTTTCAGAAGTAAGAGGTCTTTTTAGGATTTAGCACAGAGATGACAAGTCTAGCAGAATAGCTGGGCTACATAGAGGCATAAATTTAAATAAATAAATAAATAAAAATATACATAAATGTACATATGTCTTAAATAGCTATCTCAAAGATCTTGCAGACCACACAGTGAGTACATCTGATATTTTCAAAATCAACATAAAAATAGATGCCAGTACAGTGTATTGGATAAAGCACTCCCCAGAGTCAGATTACATAAGCACACTTCATGGTTCAGGTTCACCTTGAGAACTTAGGAAATCACTTCTAGTCTGTCTGTGAGGCGGTTTCCTTACCTGTAAAACTAGTATATTAACACTTGACCTCACTATGCTAAAAATCAAATGTGTTGACAGATTAAATACTACAGAGTCTACAAAAAAAGGGGTACATATTAGGTAAAGAAAAACATGTATAAATCTTTTAATACTAAAATTTGTTGAGATATCATGAGATTAACACATTATCTTTGGCTTTTCCAATTACAAGAGGTCCTCAAAGTGGTGGCCATGAGCCTCCAGATATTTATTAGTATAACCAACTGCTCAAGTGTGTGTACATTATGGTGGACTCTATTTAGAGCAGTAATGGTACATTGTGATTACCTCCAAAATGTTAATTACTATTTAATATTAGCTTGAATATCACTAAGTACAAATAAGTTAAATCTTAAAGTCTAGTTAGAAGCTATTTATAAAGGACACATTCAACACAAAATAACAGAAAAAATTAAAAATAAAACTGAGACAAAAGTATACCAGCTAACATGAACAACAACAAAAGCAACAAGTCAAGGATTAAGATATTTTTAAAAAGTACAACTGGGAGGCTGAGGCAGAAGCACTGCAAGTTCAGTCCCAGCCCGGGCATTGTAGCAATTTAGTGAAACCCCGTTTTAAAATAAAAAATAAAAAATGTCTGGGGATGTTGCTCAGTGTGATAACCTGGTTCAATCACCAGTACTGAAAAAAAAAAGAAAAGAAAAAAATATATATATATTATATCTTAAAGGACACAACTTTATACTGGATATAAAATCTAACTGTAATACAAAGTATAGTCTATAACTATATATTTTATGTAACAAATAATACTATATTAATACAAAATCTGCAAAGATAGTAGAAGTGCAAGATTATTGAAATAAAAAGGAGTGGAAGATTGAACTAGGGTTGGAAAGGACACATTTTATTTGAAAACCTAAAACTTCAGCTGGCTGGTACAGAGAAAAAATTAAGGGAAAAAGAGGCTCTGCTGGTAACAGAGGTCAATCCGTGCCTTATAAGACATGATAAAGGTTTTGGATATTAACCGCAGGTCAGTAGGGGAACCAAGTGAGGCAAACAGGTATGATCAGATACAAAAGGAACTCTCTGGCTCCTGCATCACTAATAGATTGTAAGCACACCTAGCAGGCTGATTGTGAGCCAGCGTGTCTATCAAACAGACAGAATGATAGAGACGAGGGCTTCAGGGGAAGGCGATGCAGGAGGTCAAAAGAGTTGGCTATTATCTGAAGGAAAAGAACACTACATTGAGAGTCATCTGACACCAGCCCGGCTGTACAAACAACATGGCAACTTCTCCCCCCCGCCCCGTTTTGGCAACTTGCATATCCAAAACTCTCTCAAGGGTTTATAATGGAAACTAGCAGTGCAGGACGTCAGCATCCTCAGCCCTGGACTTAATGATATCTACCAGCCTCATCCCTGAATCACAGAGACAACTTCAAACCCAGCAATGAATCTCACGCTAGAAGTTCGATTGTGTCAAATGAAGAGAAATGAGTCCTATGGCAACATTTTATGGGACATCAAAAATTAAGGGATTTGAATGAAAGGAGTGTGGAGACCTGAGAGTGAGACAGCAAGGAGCAAAACGGTATCTTGGAAAACAGCTGAAAACAGGGTTTCTATGAAAGATGTGGCTACTGGGGCCATTAATGGCCTTGGCAATAGGAATATTGCTGGAGTGATAAGACAAGTCCATACTATGTGGGTTAAGGTATATCGGGACTCCATATAGACATTTTCCTCACAGGGCTGCTTTGTAAAGTATGGGGTCCAGAGCAGAACAGAGAGACAGATCAGTCTGGCCTTATAGCTACCATGCAATTCATAAATCAAATAAAGGAATATTTATAATAGATATTTATAAATAGATCCTACCAATAAAGATGAAAAAAGTAAAAGACACAAAACAGCAACTTATAGAAAAGAAATCACCAATGACTATTTGGGAACACATTTAATATTGTTAAGTGCTAAAATCATTAAAGCCGCTAAGCACAATATTTAGCTTTTGGATCAACTAAAATTAGTTACAAAATAAAGGTGGGAAATAGAGTCGTGTTACTTAATGAGAAATATGAAGCTAGGAGCTCATCATATGAGAAGTTCATATGTACTCAAATGTCACAACCCACCATTAGTGGCCTACGAATCCATCCTAAAGAAATATGTGCTACCTTCCCTGTTGTAATTGCATATTATTTACAAGAGTCAAAAGGGAAAGTGATAAAATTCTTTTCAAAAATAAACAATTCTTTTGAGAAGGTTTACAGGTTCTGAACTGGTGACTACACCATTTCTCATCTCTATCAGCAATGAATGTGACGTCCTGCTACTCTGTATCCTTGTCAGGGCTAGGGGTGTCGTATTTTGGATTTTCGTCATTCTCATATACATGTGGTGATTTCTCATTGTTGTTTTAATGTCTAACTCCCTAGTGACACGTGATGTTGGAAATCATTTTTATACACTTAGCTGCCAAATGTGGACCTTACTTGGTGGGGTATCTGCTTAGATTCTTTTGCCCTTATCAACTATCTTATTCTTTTATTGTTCAGAGCTCTTGTACATTTTTGATAACAGTCCTTTATCAGATATGTATTTTTCAAGTGTTTTCTCCCAACTTTGGCATGTCTTCTAACTTTAACAGTGTCTCTCAAAGAGCAGAAGTATTTTAGTTTTAATAAAATCTGGCTTATCAATTATTTCTTTTGTGGATTGTGCCTTTGAAGGTGTGATTGAAAATCATTGTCAAACCCAAGGTCACTTAGTCTAGGGTGCCAGGGTGAAAAGGAATACTCCAAGCACGGTTCTGCCCAGCACGTTCATTACAAGGAGGCTGTCTTCATGATCATTCCTTCAGCTGTGCATTTTTATGAGTTCTATATGATTCATAATCAACAAAAACAAAAATACCTCTTGGCAAACAAACAATAAATTCTCTACCTATTGACAAAGATTATTTATTACAAAATAAAATTTAAAACAAATATACGAAACTTCTAATGGAAAGATAGGCAATGACTCTAAACAGGTGCTTCATAAAAGAAACACCAAAATATATGCGAAAACACCAAAATATATGTGTTCACACTCTCTAGAGTAAGGAAGTTAACATTGATGATATTGGTTGACAACATTTTTTGTGTTCTTGCTGATCAAGTATTGAAAGGCATACTAATAATAAAAGTGAGCATCTTAAAAGATCACTATTAGAAAACATTAAAAAATCATAGTCTGCTTTTAATGTAATACCTTTTCACAACTAAAATCCTGAAACTCATGTATGAAAACAGATAAATCTAAAAAATAGAATCTATAAGATCTAACAAAAAATAAATAACAAAGGATACATACAGTATATAATTATCTGTACATTTCAAATAATCGAACCTACATAGTTTTCAATGATAAAATATATAGCAAAATTATAAGCCTGCACATAGGAATGACAAACCCCCAATCTATGCAGTAGTTACCTCTGCAGAGCAAAAGAGGATAAAGACACTGAAAAGAAGTATGTAAGGGGCTTTTTTATACATTTTTCTTAAATAATAATTCATTATAGTACTATGAATACCTTTTATGTATGCTTAGAAATGTTTTACCATTTTCAATAATAAAATTTTAAAACATTTTTATCTTCTTAAAGTCTTTTGCTTCCTGAAGGACAGAAGCTTAAATTTACATGTACTTTTCACTGTTAGGAAATAACAAATCCCCGACCCCCCAAAAAACAATAAAATACTCCTACTTCCTACAGATATTTAAACAAATATAAAGCCATCAATCTTGGCTTTTGGTTCATACTTCAGCAGGTCAAATTAGTTGATAATTAGTTGATGTAGACTGAAATTGAATGTTCCATCTAGTTAAACTTATTGTTTCTTCTAGTAAGCTGTATATCTTTGGAATTTGGATAGAAATGTTAGTTATCTTTCAGTTGATTGAGCTTATTCTAGACAAAAGATGATCATTCCATATTAGATCACTGAAGACTGCCAGAAAGATGTCTTTTGTCTCGTAGTCTCACTTAAAGCTCTATAGTCCTAGTACTGATTTAAGTGAACCAAATTTAGGTTCATATTAACTATGCTTCTTACAGTTTTCTAAGATTATATCTCTGTGATTGGAGCTACAGTTTCCCTGAGGGAATGTTCATTTCCATTTCCTGTTTACCTTCATGGAAGATTAGAAGTTAAGCTAAAGGTCAAAAACTCTGCATCACTTTTCAAAAGTATAAGTGGCTGCAAACATGGACACTGAATTACAGAGATGCTCCAAGCATTCCAGGGGTAGACAACTTGGTTCCTGGCCAGAGGAGGCATCCCAGGATCAGGAGCTACTCAGATGTAGCCTTGAGATGGAGCAGAGCTCAGGACTGAAGTACTCATCTCTTTGAGTAACCACGTCCAAACAGTGGCAAGTTCTTGTTGAATTTATTTAGTACCTTAGTTTTCACTTGCTCAATTTACTAACAGAGTAGTCTCTGCTATGTTACGGAGTATTGTTGGAAAGATTTTTCATGCACTAGGTTAGACGTATTCTTAGAGTGCTGTTCTTTCCCCTGAGACTCTGGACCACAGCCATTATTGCTCTTTTTACCATGTCCATTTCAAAGTGAGTTTTTACCTGGTTCTCTAGAATCTCTTCATTCACAGCATAATGTCAGGTCTTGGGCTGTAACAAGAACCAGTACTTCGTAGAGGTTTCAAACCTTTGGATGTTAATGTATAAAGTTCAACATCTTTTCTTCCAGTTATAGAAAAATTCTGAGTTGTCTTAAAGTCTTTATCAGAGATGTAGGCCAAGAAATAATGAATTATCAACAAGTTCTTAGAAAGAGGAGAAGCTTTATCTTTCCATGACCTTTTTTCAGCGCAGTAAAATGTAAGAAATAGCGCCGCGCTGACAATCCACATTCACAAAAGGTCATCTGGACAAGATTTATAATGAAATGTGAGCTATGTGTGGAAAAGAAAGTTTCTGTCTCAAAATTAGTGAGAAGAGAATAATGATTTAGAAAACCAATTTATCTTCTATGTGATGCTCAGTACCAGAATCTTCCACCTATCATGGGATCATTAGTAAACTAAAAAAGGGAGAAAGATTCACCTGCAGTCACACAGAATGAAAACTGTACATAGAAATTATTGAGAGAGAAAATGAATGAAGCAGTATTTCTATGTTGAACACATACACAGTTGAGCTATATAGCTTGCATGTCTCACTGCCAAGCACGTGAACCACCAGTGGCACATGCATGACTGTACCACTGCAGACACCAGTGGTAGAAACCATCGAAGGGATGGATGCTCATGCATGTACCACTGGTGGTTCAAGCCAGCAGGAACGTGCTAAGGAAGTTATTATTCTATTTCAGCACAAGAGAAGTATTAGAACAATATCCGAGGGAAAGAATATGGTCTAGAACTTTCAATTATAGTCACATAAGAAGTATCATCATTGTAAGTTTTCAGTGTGATCTTGAGAACTGTCAGTGTGCAGTGTGCCTCCCTGTTCTCCCTGGGCACAAAGACATGGTCTGGCTTCCTTACAGCTAAGTGTGAGAGAATGATGTAACTTTGGGATGAAAGGATTCCAGCCTCCACTTGTCATGCTCACTCTTCGCCTCCATCATTATTTGAAAAGGAGGATTCTGGAGCAGCAGTTAGTCTTTGGTCTCAGCATTCCTGCATACTCTCACAAATTATTAATAATCTCAGCAGCACAGGCAGTTTTTAAAATGTGGATTATACCTAATAATATTTATGAATATCTATGAATGAGAAAGAAGACCTCCAAAACTCTTTCCAGGAGACAGAGGTCTACTAAGACTTAAACTATAGAGCAAAGACCTGATTAAGGAGTTGGCATTTCCAACTATGTCTGCTGATCTCAATGGAGCATTAAAATATGCAAATAAAAACTTAAATGTCTATGAATCAATTCAAAATAAAAATCAAATCATCACATTTTCAATAGCACACTTAAATCAAAATAGGTATAATTTTAAATAAACAGTGAGAAGGGCATTATTTTACATTTTTGGCAATTTCTTTGATGTTAGCTAACATAAAATAGCTAGGTTCTCATATTTTCTTCTGAACATGAAAACCCAGCCTCACACAGATAATACTTGGAAAAGGAAAGAGTACTTAGATTTTGGTTTTTTGTTTGTTTTGAGTACTTATACTTTGAATAGTCTTTGATACTACATGAAGGCTGATTCTTGACATCTCTTTGCAATACGGTTTGTGAAAGTACTTCAGTGAACTTTTCATATGTTAACATCTACAAAATCATTTTGAATTTTGAGTGGGCTTTTCTGAATACATCATTTTATAATATGTTGTATTGGTCATTTAGAAAATATTAGTTCACTGAGCTTTTCCTATCCTCCAAAGGCTAATACATTTCATGCTACAATATTGCCACCAGTCTTATCAGTAAAATATTTAAATATCTGGAAGCTTTCAAGCTCATCGTGAGACATAAGTTTTCCAAAATTCTAATTTTTCAATTTTACCATTTGCCACAAAGGATGTCAGCTGTTGTCACTGATGCAATTAATTCACTCATTTAAATTTTGAGACTACTTATGCCAAATATTTAACTCTGCATTTTCTGTTCCTTCAAGCAAAAATAAGCCTCTTAGAAACAAAGTTTACATCCTACTATGGCACAAAATAAAATATGGGGCTCTAAGTTTATGCTGGGTGCTTGAATCTCATGTGGTAAGAAGACAGAGCCTATAACTGTAAGTGATGCCTTGGAAAGGAGGTACCAGCTCACAGAGCCCCTAACTATAGGAAAAGTGATGAGAAAGAACCATGCTGACTGTGTATGTTGGATGCTACTGCAGTTTTCAGTACAAATTACAAGAGAGAGACTCAAACATGAATTGGCAAATCTACTGGCAGAAATGGTAGGGAGAATGCCCATAAATCTGACATCTTGAAGAAATGATAAAGACAACTATTTCTAGACTGTATACAACGAGAAAGAAGACCTCCAAAACTGTTTCTGGGAGACAGAGGTCTACTAAGACTTAAACTATAGAGCAAAGACCTGATTAAGGAGTTGGCATTTCCAACTATGTCTGCTGATCTCAATGGAGCAGCCATTAAGCAAAGAGAAACTGGCAGGTACAGAAAACAACTCTGGGTAGAGTTACTGGCACAGAATTGTTGGGAATCAAATGCATCAAAACAGGAAGCAAATAGGTTGAAAAACTATTAAATTTCCAGGAGACTGTATGACTGAAGGAATTATAAGCCTACAGGTGTTTATTATCTAAAATCCCTGTCTGGGGCCAATATCTGCACGTGCCAGAAGCAGGCTGTGAATGTGGAGATGCTCCAAGGAGGCACTTTGCCTGCACCGCTCACACCAGATCTGCCAGAGCAGGAGGATGAGAAAGAACTTCCCGGAGCCTGGAGCCAGACTTCCTGGGAAAATAAATGTGTGTTCCTCATGGACAGTAGGAACGGAGTTTAATTAAGGAACACTCTCCAACCACTATCAATATAGTAGGCACTCACACATCCTAGGTAGTCAGATTTCATAACTGTTACTGGGCCAATATTTTTATCTGAGAGTTCTTATGGTCTTTGGATAAGGCATACCACAAAATATTATCACTATGAATAAAGTTCTGGGTTACTTTTCTTTTTAGTTCTTAGGTTCCTGGTCCACAAAGAATCAAGTCCAGGTCCCGTGAAAGGAGCTGGTTATTACCCAAGTCTTTGTATATTGACCTGATTTCAGTGCTAAGTGCACTTTTGGATTACCTGTCTGGAGAGGGAATGAGAATGTGCTACATGTAGTAAGAAGAGTCAGACAGATATGTGACGTTAGGATGTGTGGACTGTAACAGAAACTGTTCACCCTTGCACTAACCCATTACTGTAAGAGCTCACATGCCGAGTTCTCCATGCAGAATTACTTCCTCCATGCACACACTCATGCTCCTACAAGGTCTCAGGGTAGTTCTGATTTTTTTTATACTATGGGTATAATAACCTTCATCTCACAATGCTCTTTCCATCATACACCATCCTTGTTACTAATACATCCTTATAAATACTACTTCCAAAAGGATTCTGAACTTTAAAATAAAGTGGAAACCCAAAAATTAATAGGTGAGAAACTACTGAGAGCTAGGTATGGTAGGATGTGCTGATGATAACCAGGAAAAGCAAATCAGACATGGTGCCTTCCTTCCTATTAATCTTGAGTACTTTTCCTGTCTTGTTTGCATTTGACTTAATTTGTGTTGCATGCCATCTTACCACACTTAATATTGGGCTCCAAATTCTACCAACAGAACTGACACATCCATTCCATTACCACAGCTGTGAGGAAAATGTGTAAGACATGGGAGGCACTCACAATCAAAATCATCACAACTTCCCCTCATGTTACTGATTAGAAATTGATTTGCTGTCATGCACCTTGATGATAATAGATGTAGGATTAAAAGCACAAATACAAAAGCACAAATACAATGGACATTTAATGACTCTCAAAAGACGATGAGTGACCTTGACCTTGAACATTTAAAAATTGGGTAGAGATTAAAGATAGGCATGAGTTCTGGAAGAATTTCTTTAGGAACACTTGTTCCTCTCACTTCTGAGCATAATGTTCTAAACATGGGCTCTGAGTGTGAAGTGGTTTAAGGTAGACCAATTCCTAAGTGGCTCTCTTTCCCCTATTCTGCACTACCCTTGCCATGCCAGATGCCCTTTCTCCTTTGAAATACATGCCATTTTATTTCTTTGACAATCTAACAAAGTTGAAATTCTTTTTTTCAAAGTTGAAACTTTTGACCTTATCTTTAAGCTAAGCTTGGTCACTCATTAGCAATGTCAGATATTTTAAAAATTTTATTTTCAGCTAGACATTCTGGGATTTTTTATTATTATTTTCTCTCCTTATCAAGTACATCATTGTATCACCTCATCAAGCCTTTGGGTAATGAACTTTTTCATTAGTCTGTCTGTATTATAATATAGTTATTTAAATTTTGAGTTATTTAATAGTAACTTTAGATAAGAGATTGCTTAAGTGATTGAGGAAGCAAATTCACACAACTGTGTGCTACTTTACACTGTATTTTATTTAATTAAATATTTGCTTATGGGGTACTATTATGTATTTATATGCAGTATAGTACTACTTAAGCTGTTTACTCTAACAAATAATAATTTAACTATTTCAAATGTAAGTACAAAAGTTGGGCATATTTGTTTATAATAACCAAAACGATCTGGCTTTTACTAATGAAAATTTATTTTCCTACTATCTAAAATTGATATTAAATTTTATTTGCCTCCATACTGGAAGTTAACTTTAAATGTATGCAATATGCATTCCAAACTTATTAAAAGCAGGTGGCAAGAATCATAATCTTGTATTCCTTGCAATGCTAACACAATACTGTCTTTAGATAGGTACATGAAAAATATTCACTGAATGTTTGACAATCACATTTAAACTCGATCCTGTCTTTTTCATTACAATGAATAGCTCCATTAACAGGAATCTGAGTAGCAGGAAGATAAAATTCTTGTTTTCTGTGAGGTGGGGACATAAATGGGTGCTAAAATGTTAGTAAGTGAATGCTTCCTGTTCATTGCACATTCTCCACAATTCATGTTTAGATACAAATTGTAGGGCTTTAAAAAATTCTCTGCAGTCGTACTATAGTTAAAAGAGTAATTTTCAATGTGTTTTACAGCGATGTGAACCTGAATTTTATACAGTTGACTTTTTGGTCCATCTTTCTTCAAATTTCTTACATCATTAGCAGCCATATTTATGGTGTGACTGACAATATAGTGAATGGTGTTCAAATTTTAGAAATATGTTACAGTAAAAGACACACTGTCATTGATCCTGCTCCACATCCTCTCACTTGCTTCAAACACACTTATCCCACAATTCTTGCCACTTCTAGAAGCTGTTCTGGAGGTCCTATGTCTTGAATCTATTTGAAACCTTTATCCTTCCTGGTCACTTTGACTTTGCCAAAAAGCCAGAAGTTGCATGGCCTTCTATAGCTTCCTCTCAACATGAGAAGGAATGATATGAATATGAAAATAAGGAACAATAGCAGGTCCTACTTCTTTTCCTATGGCAGGAAATTACAACAGATCCAAGAATTCATCAAAAATATTGTGCTCAAGTTTCAGGGACCCAAACTATTGTCACAAGGCCAACAGTAGCTGAAAGGGAGGCTGGGAAAAGTAGAACAGTAGCTGCAAGGGAGGCTCGGAAAGGTAGAAACTAATAGATGCAAGAGGCAAAGAAGAGGACTGAGACTGTTTGCTGGAAGTATTTATAAGTTCTTTCAAAAGATATTTGGTGATAAACCCTAACTATGGTCTTTAAAGCAGGAATAGTTACATAAATCTTTAATTCAGCATTTTAATATTCAGTCTGATTGTTCTATGCCATGCATTTGACTCTACATTGGGAAAATTACCCCAGATCTTATAAATACATAAAAATGCAATATAGTTCAGCTAGTTCTGTCATGTCGGGTGGGAAAGGTTGTGGAGATATCTATGGTAGATTGGAAGACTCTGTATAATTCATGTCTAGCCTTTAAATTTGTGGAAAATTGTTTCTAGGCAGTCAAGTAATTAGTTTCCTGGTGTGATTAGCAATTCCACACATTACTGCAGTAAGTAGATTAGTTGCATTTTACGAATAAGACAGATCACACACATTGTTAAATTTCTGTATCCTTCAAGTCACACAGAAGTTAATAGGACAGCAGAGATAAGTAATCAGTGCCAAGAAAGGGAACATGAATGAAGACAATGAAGGCTGCCTAAGGGTGATTTTAAATTGCTCCTGTTCTTTCCTGCACAAAAGAACGCAGTCCAAATTGGTATTTGGTCAGTGATAGCAACATGCCACAGAGGCCAGGACAAATGAGAGTTTTATCTGCTGACTGTGTTAATAGGTACAAATGCACACATTCCCAGCTGATTTATATTCCATTTTAGTGGCATTACCAAGGGTAATACACAGTTATCACATACTTCAGCATTGTATTCAATACTGCTTGAAATAAGTTACAATTATCCCAGATTTGGGAATTGTTTGTCACAATGAATAGCTTATTACTATGTTTCCTGGTGTTTGTTTTTATAATAATGCCTGAGAAGAGGACCTGTGTCAAATATGTTCATTTAATATTGGCATCCCATGTGACATTCAGAACAGAGATGATTAACAAATGCATGCAACACTGTAAGCAAACTGATAAAATTGTCCAAGGAAGACTCTGTGTATGTATATGATACAGTTATGTAAGTATCTTAATATAAAATAAAAAGTGAACAGGTTTATCAAAGCAGCTACTAGATACATGATTAAATTAATGTTTTCAAATTTAAGGAGCTTTACAGTGACAATTATCTTGTCACAGTGGTATGTTAGATAAGTATTCTCATATTTTTCTGATTAGTCTTTATTATTTTCTGGGCATTCAGTGAAAATTCATAATTGTCTCTCATTATTCCTTCCTCTGAACTGTGTATTTTTCTGCCATTAATACTGCAAGATAACTTAGTACCACTAGGAAGAGATACATCCTAATTATTTTCTGAATTATTTTCTAAGTTCTTTCCATAAGTCTATATGGAATAATTAATAATCACTTCAAGCAATCTACCAGAAGTTGTCATACTGCTCCCTTTTTTCAAATTTTGAAAGAGGTTGCTTTTCTCAACACGTGGAAATATACATTCACTGAAATTAAGGTGCAAGTCTTTCAGAGCAAATATTAAATATTCCCCCTCTCTGCCAGTCAGTGTACTGGAGCTGAGAACATGACAATGAGCTGGACATACTGTTGCAGAGCTCATCAGTTAGAAAAACACAAGCAAAGAAGGCAGGAAATACATACAAAATGGTGAGTAACAATACAAATACACTAAATATTCATTTAGAGATTGCATTTGAGAGATGTGCAACCCACATCTCCAATATAGTGTGTTTTTTGGTTTTTTTTTTTTTTTCTGTCAATGAGACTTTTGGAAGGTAACTAGGTCATTGAGGTTGGAGCCCTCACACATGAAATTATGTCCTTATAAAAAGAGATCCAAGAGCTTGCTTCCTCTCTTCCCAATCCATGACGTGTGAGAATATGGCCACTGCAAATCAGGAAAGAAGCCTTCAACAGACCCTGAATCTCCTGGAATCCTGATCACAGACTTCCCAGCCTCTCGGATCGGTGAGAAACGATTGCTGCTTAAGCTACTGAGCCTGTGATATGCTAGTTATAGCAGCTCAAAGTGCTAACAGAATGAGTGAAGGTTCATTATGTGAAGACTGATGGGATACTTAGGACAGTTTCAAGATGAGGTAATGTGTGAGAAGGCTAACAGGTGTGAAGAATATGCCTTATTACACAACTTGAAATTGTTTAGTGTAGCTAGAGTTTATAATGTGAGGTGAGCCTGGGCTTCAGCTCTTGTCTCCTACGTGACCTTGGGCAAGATGCTTGATTTAGGAAAACGAAGTTAGGAAAGTTACTTAAACCCCCAAGCCTTAGTCTTCTCATTTGTACAGCAGGGAGAATAATATCTTCACTACTGAACAGTGAAAGTGACTATGTGTATATTCAAGTTTACATTAGAAATGTTTTAGGAAATTTATATTTAACATTATAGGGCATAAAAGACACAACCGAATTTAAGAAAACAATCTTTCAAACCAACACTCAAATATTCATGACATGCTTAATAGTACTGCATAAAGCAAAAAGAAAACTCCGTAACAACCCAGCTTTTGTTAAACTATAGTTGAATTCATTGCTCAAAAATTTCAAAAGTATTCATGGGAAACTTTAAGTTAAAAGAAAGCTGTTGACACATTTTGAGAACAAAGATGACTTGTCAGTCCTTATGTTTTGTTTGGAAATGAATTTAGAAAATATTTATCCATATTTACCATAGAACTTTAATTAATTTTATGCTTAGTTTGTATCTTTTTATAAAGTTGAATTCAAGTAAGTTCAATGAGGGCAGAGATATTTCCTATGAAAGATATAATGAAAAAAAATCAGACTGTCAAAGTTTGAGATGCTTGATATAGAAAATTATATTTATTAAAATATTAGGGATAGAAAAGTATGTTTTTACTTAAATTTCTAACATGTTTTCATTCTAGAGATTGAACATTGTCTTTTAACAGTTAACCACTGACAATGTGTTATAATTAATTAAAACAGTATATAATAAATGTGTTTTCATGTTAGATTTAGAATATCTTATAAATGCTCCCTCATAAAAATGTTCTATGAAAAAAATTATATATGTTACTAATCTAATTAAAATGCTATAGAAAATATACTTTCTCAATGGGAATGAACAAAAGACAAGCAATTTACTAAGGCAGTGTTCAAAGACCAGTAAGTGTGTTTTCAAAAATCTACACAACTACAAATCATGAAATATATAAAACAATGAGTTACCAATTTCTGGCTAGGGTGTAAAGGAAAAGGATAAAGAGTAAGGACACATGGCTGAATCCAAGACCAATCTCCTCATCACAGAAAATGGGGCAAACTGAAATTATACACCTCCTGGTATGGTAGGGTACCGCTGACCGAAATATTCTTGCCCCCAAAAAACAATCTCGATGCCTGCAAGCCTTTGGATCTAACCATCAGTGTACTGAACAAAAGTAGGAGTAAAGAAATAGATCAAACAACATCACCAAGGTTAATTTTTAAATCTAGATCATGGAAAACTTTTGAGGAAAAGTTCTCCTATTTTCTCAACAATTACATTGCAAGAAAAATACAGGAAAACATTCTAGAGTTCAGCTTTACCTTTTCAAAATAAACACGAACGCAGGTGAAATGATGTATTATCAAGATTCTCTTTAATATATTACAGCAAACAAAATAAATATCAGCACAGATGAAATAAGAGTAGTAAAACGGTGTTCAGTGTTGAAGTTGAGTGACAGAATATTTTGAGTCAATTTTAATATTCTGAGGTTTTTTTTGGTATTATGAAAAATTGTGGAAAATAACTCTGGAAGGCCGTTTGAAAAATGCCAGTTGCATAGGTCACCTCATTTCTAGGCATTATTTGATGTAAATAGTGAATAAGAATGTTCAACATTTATTGGAGCATTGTATAATAAAAAATAGCCACAATATCCAAACAGGATGGATAATATATAACATATAACATATATATCCATTCAAAATTATTTCTTAGAAAGAACTACTATTCATGCTGGTTGAAACAAGTCTTGCAAGTAGACAAGATCAAATAGCATCTATGCTACTCACGAACTGGACCCTACTGTATATATTATCTAACCCTTTTAACATTAACCTCTTCATCTAAAAATGGTAATTATAATAGTACACATATTAATAAGATACTTTTAGGCCTCAATGTTATCAGTGTTTATTCCTGGGTAGGAGCAGTACTATCGATTTGACCTGTCTTGTTCACAATTTTAGTTTATTCTCTCTTCTCTCCGTACATAATTAAAATGTAAAAAATTAAGACAGATTAATAAATTCACTTAATCTTTCTATTTTACATAGTAAAACTGTTTACTATTAGTGATTAAAATAATATAAGGATTAACACATTGAATTATTCTCCATTGCTGTGTCTAATTAATCAGCTGTCAAATATATAAAAGGGAGTCAGATTTAAATAACCAGAAGGTAAGTATCACACTACCTGGTGAGGTGAACAGGCTACAGGCAACATTCTAAAAACTGTAATAAAGACAAGACTGGACCAAGGGCGAATTGTGAAGTCCATGGTCTCCCGCCATTCTTCTTTCTCTTTACTTTTACAAACTAGTTCTTTTCCCCTTCAAACTTCAAGTCTTAACGATTTCCAGCTGCTTTTGCTCAACCTTTAAATATGCTATTATTGGGACATTTTTCCTATTAGATTACATGACTTTTTCTACTGTGTTGATCATTCTTTGCTATTGAAAGTTAAATGTACATGGTAACACAGAAAAGGGGCCAGGTCTTATTTCAAAGCTGCTTAGGTAGAGCACAGGTAGAACAGTTCACCTCTGAGGACAGAATTCTTACATTTCTTACTCACTTCTGTATCTCCGTCACCAAGTAAAGTGTCCAGCACATTGTAATAAATTAAATCTTTACTGAATTTGAAGCTAAAAGAACTATGCTAGGCTCTGAATATGGCAAGGTGTTTTGACTGTGATATCAAGAAATTTCGGGGTGTTATGGGGCATGGGAGTTTGAGCTGAGCTTGCCTGCCCCAGCTGGTGGTATGGTCATGTACCATGGCTGCCTTCCAACCAGGCAATGGACTGGTGTGGCAGACAGTTTTAGATAGGGATACAAAGTCATAGGTGACAGAAGATGACATCACAGTTGTGGAGACCTAGGGCCACATGTGAGGCCTTGGGAGTGTTGGAATGTGAGGGGCATGACTAAAGCAGAGGAGCTGACCAAAACAGAAGATGCCCTTGGAAAGCTGTCTTAAAAAGTCCCTAAGACTTGAATACACAAAGAAATGAATGAATGAAGAAAGGAATAAAAAATTGACAGAAGCTGGCAAATGGCAAGTCTTTTGGAGCTATATGCTGCCAAACAATCACTAACATTTGTATGCTGTTGAAAACTCAGCCGGATAGTTTTAGTTCTGCAAAATACAAAACCTGAAGGGTGAGAAGCTGAAGGTATCATTGGGCTAAAATAAAGCCCAGTATTTCCAGCCTCACTGTAAGTACAGAGTGAGTATGAACTTGGAAGGACCCAAACTACTTTCAAACTAAAAAAAAGAAAAGTGAGACAATTCAAAATCTGTGCTCCTTTAAACCTTCCATTTTCAACTAATAAAGGAAAAAAAAAACCGAAAAAAAAGTATTAACCAAAAATGCTTTCCTTGGATACTGTTGAAAATTCATTGTGTAACTACCTTTCTACCCTGGGGAAAAATGTTCTACCATCCATGTCAGCACTTTGCTTTGGAAGAAAAAACATATGTCAGAACAAAGAGAAAAACCTGCTCAAAACTGGAAAATGTGTCCCTTTGGAATGGCCACCAACCACACAGCAAGCCCCCAGGACTCTTGTGTAAGGTTAGCACAGACACATGGGCAGGAAGCTGAGGGTGCAGGTAGGAAAAAGCATTGCACACAGAAGAGCCAATACCTGGTGTTCCGTGAGATGCACTGGCGACTGATTTTGAATATCTGAGTTCAGGTGAACACAATCTACTAGCAATGCCTTTAACAGAATTTTTCTGTCAGGCTTTAAAAGAACTTTTTGATAATCTTTGTAGATTTGATACCATGAATGATTTTCAAACCAGACACTTGGGAAGGAAATTTTTTGAATGAGAATGAATTAAATCTGCAGTTCATCTAGCAAGCACATACAACCCTGAACATTTTAAATTTTTTTTAAATGTTTGCAATGGAACAAAAGCAAAATTATTATTCAGGCCAATTCCCCCAGGAAGAATTATTCATTCAAAAGAAGTCTCTTTTGAACCTAACTCTGAACAAACCAACACTACATTTAGGGATTCAGAAAGAATAAAAAGACAAGAAGGGGCTGGGGATTTAGCTCAGCGGCAAAAGCGCCTGCCTGGCAAGTGCAAGGTCGTGAGTTCAGTTCCCGGTACCGGAGAAAAAGCAAAAAAAAAAAAGACAAGAAACAAAAGTTAAAAAGAAAATGAAAGTATCTAAGTATAATGGGAACAAACTTTAAACTGTAAAGAAAACATGTTTCTAAAAAATATATGGATGGTTCTGCTATTCTAGCCATACTTGCAATTTTCATTTGATACTATATAACTTTTTAACAAAATAAAATGAGAGAGGATTGTAAAATACAAGAAAGTAACAATGAATCTGAGGTAAGTCCACGTTAACTGAGTCTAATAGATGATTATGATGATTTGTACCTGCCTTCCAAGAAACACTTCTAAGTACATTCAAAATCTCACATGAATCAGACAGATGCTCAAATATCACGCCTCCATTTGGAAAGAGAGTGAAGGACCCAAAAACATAGAAAGTCTTACCATGACCCCACCTACTGGTGTAGTCACTTCATCTTACTCTGAAGGACATCAGAAATGTCTATTTGTCTCTGGTATTCAAAAGACAGAAAACCACATCTTTCTCCAAAAGCTAGTAAAGCCCAACATTGGCAGTCCAACTGTGGATATGTAGCCAGCATGAGTTACGAGGAGCCCAAACGTGATTTGAAATTGAAAAGAAATAACTGTTTTAAAAATTTGTATTTCTTGAAATTTACTTTCAAACATTTAAAGGAAAATATAGCTCTAAAAATAGCATTAGGCAAATATTGATGTTTTGGTTGGACGTTATTAAAATTTGTTCTATACCTATCACTGTCACGTATGTTATACCTCAGGAAGGGAATGTGTAAGACAGTACACAGTAAGTCAAGGTCAAACTGCATGGGCTCTACAGTCATGAGCATTTCTTCAAAATGATAATAGCCAGATTTGAGCACTATACACAGACAGTTCTTATAATGTTAAAACACTTAATTTTAATGAGAATATATATTACACTGACTGTATTAGAGATCAATAAAATATATTATCAGCTTTCAGAATCAGTTTTTAATTTGGGAGATAGACGTGTGAATGATTTTTAAAGAGTAAGGAATTTTGGAAATCTTTATTATGATATTTGATAAAATCATTGTGTAACATTTAGAGTAAGGTACATACTAAGTTGCTTGTGAGTATCTTATGTTACTGTCATAGTCTCAGATAAAATGTGCATGAGAATGTGCTTAGACAACAAGTGGTTTTTTAGGCTCAGGGGCTAGGTAAGTTATTAGCACTGAATTAGTTATAAATATACATCATTCAAAGTGATCACTCAGCAAAAGCATAAATTTTAGCATCATGGACTTTTAAGATAGCTCCTGTTCAGTAAAAGTGTCTCACATGTTAAATATGTGAGTGCCAAGGACATTTCATACTCACTTTATATAAGTTTTTCATCAACTATTGATAGTGAAATGGTTGGCTAATAACATGATGCATAGTGGTGCCTTGGTTCGTAAATGTTATGAACAATTCGGTTCACAGGCAGAAGCATTCAGCAAAAGTTTGCTTCTATTCGGTGATGAACACGACCTCAGCCATCTTCCCAGAACTGTGGAACGAATTAAGTTCTTGAACCAAGCACTATTACTTCATGCATGATTTAAAGTTTTTAGAGAATATTATTTAACTCTTTGATCCACCATTAAAATCCTTCCTGATACCTGGCATGCTTATTTTTCCAGCCATAATTCTCACTGAGCACTAGAGTAGTCCTACATTCTAGTCAAACTACATTTTCATTCTCAATCAATAAAAACATATCTCCTCCTCTGTATGTGTTTCATACCATATCTTTACCTTATCTTGATCTACTGTACTATTTTCCATCTTTTAAGACCTGGATCAAATGGTCCCACACACTTTCAAGTTCCTGAGCTAGTAGTTGTCTTCTTCTAATCAAAACATCACACAGCACTCACTTACCTCAGGTGAGATTATCAGCATACACAATGCATGTGCCCTAACAGACCTAAGTATTCTAAAGAGACACTATTAATTTTGGTATTCTTCATGGTCAGTAGTCAAATGCCTTGCATCCAGCAATTTCTCGGTAGAATCATTTGATACCTTCTATATCTTTAGTAGAATTGTCCAGTTCAATGGGAAGAATCATCCTCCCTAAGCTGGGAAGATACAGGCTTTTCCAGCTAGCTCAGCCAACCAGTCTCAGGCTGCATGGGCTGCCACATGTCAAAATCAGATTGCTGTCACACAGTGAGTGATTTTTAACACTTTATTGCATGTGCATGAATGTTATTCTTTATACTTTACATGCTTTATACTTTATTTGTCTAAAGTCACTAGTAGTTAATAGCTGAACTTTCTTTCACAGGGTAGGACTGTTTCCTTCCTTTGCATTATCTACCTCACAAATCCTAAAGTGGCAGAAAGTTCCTTAGACTCACTTTAATATATGTTACCAGCTATAACTTAATGCAAGCAAACCCAGGGGGCTGTGACAAATAACGGTGGTATCTTTAGAGCTACTTATAAATAATTACAGCAAAACCCACAGAACAGCACAAAGTGATGCCAAAACATTGTAGTCTTTTATCAAAACAAAATCTATGGTGCAAGTAGATTCTCTTGAGGCCCTGTTCTCTGCTAAAGTTAATCCAATAAACCAAATCACTAAATCAAGTTAAGGGATTAGTGAATAAATGTTTTGCTAGTTCCACACTTTGAATCTTAACACAGGGCTTCTATAACTCATCTGCCTCTCAACAATGGAGAGGATTATACAGGGATTTTACAAGCCATAAATTCTTTAAAGAGCCCATAAAAACATCACATTATTTTTACTGACATTTATTTAAAATAAAAAAATGATTATGTTTTGAAAAGAAAAAGCATGACTCTGAGGGCCAGGATCAAATCTGAAATGAGTAGAGCAAATAAAATAAAATTAGAGGGTTGCATAATATTTTAGAGTTTTGGGGTTTTAGATTTTGAATTTGAAATTCCCATATTCACCTCTGTAAAGCCCCAGAAATAACAGCAGAGGAATCATGACTTGCCCTTTTAAAAAGCTGCAGATATACAATTCCTTTCTTCAGGCCCTGGAAAAAGGTGAAGACGAAAAGTAAGATGAAAACTTCTTAAACTTCAAAAAGAAAAAGGGAAAAAGCAATTCCTAAAGCTGTCATCTGAATTTTTACCCTATTTGTGTACTGAAAAAAATGATTCATTTTCTAGCTGAATTTTTGGGAATGAAAATGGAATGCTTTTTTTAATATCACAAATGAATCAAAGTGCTAATAGGGACAAATGGAGAAAAAAGCACAAACAAAGCAACTACAAGGGGTTCTGACGCCTCCTTGTTTGTTATCCACACTCTGTTTTCTAAGGAATACATAACACATCTACATTAAGTGAAAAGAAGAAATTTGAAGACTATTAAAGAATTATTACCAAAATGATCTCGAGCTGTAGGATTCCAAATATCTACCCCCTGGGATCTAAGAAGCAATAAACGAAACAAGAATTTCTACTTATGTTTTAAAAAATAACTAATGTTTCCATTAGTCTTCAGGGTTAAGATATTAGGAAAAAGAGTCACAAAATGTGGAAAAATATCTGGCAGAGTGTTGTTTCACTAATGAAGCGTAATTCAAATGAATAATGGCCCATGCAGGAACTATCCTTTCAAGCAATGCTGTAAGACAGAAGTATTGTATGTCAGATTATCTGTGACAAAACTTACTGATGCTTTTGCTGATTTACCTTAATTCTACAATTTAGGCTTGATAGCTGTACTGGACTGAAAAGTGGCCTCCAAAGTATGCTTAAATTCTAACTTGTGATGCCTATGTATATGGCCTGGTTTGGAAATAAGATCTTTGGATGTTTAGATAAGATCTTGTTATACCCTGGGGGGCTCCTGAATCAAATCATGAGCTTCCATATAAGCGAATTTAAAAAGTGAAAAAAGAAACATGCATGAAGAAAGCCATATGAAGACAGGTGTAGAGACTAGAATGATGCATGTATAAGCCAAAAAGATTGCCAAGGACTTCCTTGGACACAGGGGAAAGATACCCAGTACTGAAAGGTAGGAGAGACAGGGAATAGATTGATCCTTTCTTGGACCCTCCAAAAGGAATCAAGCTACTGACACATGGACTGCAAACTTCTAATCTCTAGAACATCCAGAGAGTAAGTGTCTGTCAATGTCAACCTCACATTTTGTTACGATATTTCTAGCAAACTAAGATAATTCATAGAAAAAGGTTTTGGAATTAATAATTAACACCAATAATTTAAAAATCAATTTTAGGTAAAAGTTAAGGAACCTAGAATAAAGTATGGACTTTAGTTAATAATAATGTACCAGTACTGATTCTTTAATTGGGAAAAACTTAACACATTCCTACAAATTTACACAAAAGAAAATGGAGTATATGGGAATTCCAAAATTATCTTCAGAATTTTCTACACATCTAACTATATTCTGAAATAAAGTGTTTAATAAGAAACAAAGAATATCATCTTCACATGACATATAAGATCGAATCTAATGGTTGGGTGGCTCTAGATTTAATCTAACCAGTGCCTCAGAGCATTCCATGGAACTGTAGGGCTTCCATTTTATCATCTGCCAAAACAGCTGTATATTTTCTATATCTCTTCTTAAGGATGAACAAACTGTTCTTTGCAGACCTCCTATCACATCTTAGAACTGGATCTAAACCCATCATTGGTGAAGAGAATGGAAATATCAAGACTCGGTTAGGCCAACCATGATGTACCCTAGCCCTGGGAATAAATACATCCTTCTTCAAAATGTATAGGCAGGGGACAAATATCCACACAAAATTGCAGCTCTGGCACCAAGAGGTCAAAGAGATGGGATATCTCCCATACCTGCTGCCATTCTGCAAACAACCCAATGGAAAGCCAAGGTTAAAAAATCCAGGCTTTAATTTCTATTAGTTTTGATTTATAGCACGTTATGTCTGATTTTCCAGATGTGATTTCCTGATGAATGACATATTACTTTCTACATAGTCAAATATCTCATTATAGATTTCATTGTATCAAATAAAAAATGGTGAACAACTTACACTATAGGTTAAGAAATAAAGACTGGAGTTCATTCTGTATTCTGTCAGGTCTGTGGTTATAAATTATCTCATTAGAATAGAAGTTCCCAGGGAAAATTTAGCCTGCACATATGCTCACAGAGGAAAGAAGAACTGCAACAAGATAAAAGGTCAAGAAGGGTGCCAGTGTGCTTCTTGAGAAGCACAGGAGAACCTCCGGAACGTGGAACAAAAGGCAAGTGTAACCAAAGAGAAGTGCGTGTCAGCCCCAACTACACTCTATTCGTTTCTGTGATCCTAAACCTACTACATACCTTCTCTCTTTGTTTGTTCACCTCTAAGACTAAGATGTCTACTGCATTACTGTGTGGTACACAACAGTAAGATCTAGAAAATGAACAGTCTATGATAGTTTTCTTTATTCTTTCCTGCTTTTGGAGACTCTTCCTAAAGCTTTGGTACATTTGAGCCAATTATTATGCTTCATTTGCCGTGCTAGGTCAGGTAAGAAATGTGTGAACGAAGTGTATTAATTCCTTGGTGACCTGAAATAATCTGAAGCATGCAGATATAAAAGTGAGGGAGCAAAGTTAATAATGTTCACCAGAAGCACTTGGACCATAAAATCGTAGAATAGCGCACCTTTGACTAGGCTAGTGGTAGCCTTGATTTAACTAACTGCATCCAATATTCCTTTATATATTCTGGCCTAAACCACTTTGGAACACTTACTATCCATGACCGTGACATGGTGCCCATATACCTGATCAAACATTAGTTTTTGAAGGTGTTTTTTGGATGAGGTTAACAGTAACACCAATGAATTTGGAGTATAACAGATTAGCCTCCAAAATGTGGGTGAGTCTCATTCAATCTGTTGAAAGAAAAAGTTTGACCCCCCTCCTTCCAACAAGAAAGAATTCTGCCTTTAGACTTAACTAGCACTCTTCCCTGAGTCTGCAGGCTGCCCTCCTACGCCAACAGATTTTGAACTTGATAAATATCTACACTTACATGTACCAGATCTTAAAATAACTGAACTTTCCCAATGTATGTGTATGAATGCATACATGTTGTACATATGCATCTCCAACATACTCTTGGCTTGGTTTCTCTACATATTTCTGAATAACATGGTGTGCATTGGGGAATTTCCACACACATTTCATGATGTAGGAAAGAAGGCACAAGTTTCAGCTCTGTGATTTCCTAACTCTGCGAAAGTTTTTTTTGTTTGCCTCTTCAGTCATTGCTTAAGTTTAATGCACTGCACTTCCGTTTTCTACATTTAGTATATGGAGGAGTCATATCTCCCCTACAGGGTAGCTATGCGTATCACTGTATTTAGGAAGTTTTTTCTAATTACAAAGTATAATATTGGAATGATAATTATTCCTACTGCATTAAGCTTTATTATTCACAGAGTTTGCTTTAAAAAAAAGATCAGTTGTCTGGTGGAGATAAGATTTCTCCCTGAAGAAGTACAACTTATGTCTTAAAAATATAAACTCTTCTTTTGGGAAGTTCTTAGGAAAAAGATCTAACAATACCCCATAACTGCTGAATATAATCATGGGTTGACCTTTGTGCTTATTATATGCCCACTTTCCATTCAGAAGGCCTTGACGAAGATTATCGGCCCATCCCTGTGTAATGTGTTTGCCAGTACACCGCCATCGCTACATGTCTTAGTCGGTTTAAACCAGATCAGCACACACTCTGCTATTTGACAGTACCCCGCAGTCCTAAAATTTTGGTTCTAGGATCACAGGGAAGTGAACCTTAGTAACTGGTTACTTGGGGCTGGGGATTTAGCTCAGTGGCAAAGCGCCTGCCTGGCAAGTGCAAAGTCATGAGTTCGATTCCTGGTACCAAAAAAAAAAAAAAAAAAAAAAAAAAGTAACCGGTTACTGTGTAACCACAGAGTAGAAAACACACCCCATTAAAAAGCTATACTTTATGCAACTGTAATTAAACATACCTTTCTATGCAGGTACTAGTGATAGGATAACACGTTCAGGATTAAATCTATTCAGTTTACCCATTAAAAAACCGTTGTTCCACAAATCACTTTATGTCCTTTATAGGAGTTTCATTTGGAGAGAACAGTATTTTTTAAACACTCTCAAATAATTAGTAAATTTAAAGAAAGAGGGCAAGTCCTCGTTTTCTTCCCCCTTTTCTAGGGTTGTGCTTTAAATAAGGTCACTGAGTCACAGAAGTATTCACAAAAGTGAGAACTCTAAAGAAAGTGATGACATTGCCCCGTGTTACTGCCTCAGGTTAATTCTTAGAATTAATATCCTAGGAGTCTATTACGAAGTTAAGTTTAAGTGGACATTATGTGAAATACCTAAGTTGAGCTAGAAGGCTGCCCCTAGGCTATCTCCACTCTGTACTTTCTCTACATTCATTCTGAAACCCAGCTACTTTGGGACTTCAAATCAATAAACCTTTCAGTCAACAGCAATTTATTGAGCATTTATTATGGGCCAGGCATTTTCCCAGGTGGTGGACAAACTGTGTTTGATGCCAGGATTCAAATTCAATCTGGAAGATGTATTACTCAAATTACAGTTAGTGAGAATAATTTAATGGAAAATTTTATTTACAGCATCTAGTAGAAGGCGACAAAGGTCAGAAGAGGTGGAAAAGACAGAATAAAACTGTGGACATCACAGACATTATATTTTGTTTTGTCAATATATTACATTATTTGCGTATATTATCTCTAAATCATGCAATAATTCTTCTGGAAAATATCCCTGTGCTATAGATAAAGAACCCGAGACTCAGCAAAATCAAATAACTCACCCAAGGTTAGCTAACAAGTGGTGAAGTAAGATTAATGCTTTGGCTTTGCTAATTTATGTCTTCTACTCTTTCCCCCACTCCAGCCCTCAATTAATATAGACACAGAAGCTATTTTAAAAATTGGAAAATAACCCAAAAAGAAATGTCTTAAAGTCACAGATGGTCTTTTATTGTATAGTTCATCTAAATACTATTTGCAGAAAAGGGAAAATATTAGGAAATGGGAATTTTAAAAATGGATATTTTTTACTTTCACACTTTTATAAAACATTCAGTGAAAACTTGAATTAATTTGTGAAGCTAATCATTCTCTATCGGCCTCCTCAACACACCAGTGACTGCAGACTGTTCTCGTGCCCTATCCCATAACCCAACTGTCTGCACGCACGGTCACTCTGGCACTGGTGGAAAAGAGAAACAGTGACTACGTGCGTTGTTCTCACACTCTTGCGCCACACTGAAGGCAAAGCGCATTTATGGATAAACTCGTGGAAATTCACTTGATATCATCTGCCATTCATTTCTATTCACAAAACAGGTGCAAGGAAACGTCCAAAAGGAAGTTTTACTTCCCGGCGAGACTATGCGGTCCAGCTTTTAGTTCAGCCTAGCGACAAATTTTCCACAGATCCAAATGATTGACTTCCTCCTGCTCACTTGAGGTAAAAGAGAGATGTTTGTTCTGACTAAGGCTGAAAATACATTTATAATTGTCACAGCATTTAGTTACAAAACAGGTTCTCTTTCCGAGACACTTCAAAGGATGTACTGGTTACCTCAGCTGGTTTGTCTCTAAAAATTTTCAAACTATTGTTATGGACCAATTTGCTTGCGCCTTGAATGACCTTGATGAGGAGGTCAGCATTTTTAACATTTCTATGCACGCATCCAGGCTCAGGGCCATGACAGGACTCAGTTGTCACACAGCCTTTAACAGTGAGGGCCTTGGAACCAGACCTCGGGTTTCTTCTGCTTTCACCACTTCCTGTGCCATGCGGTCTTGAAAATTTGCCTATTTTCTCTGGCTTTTTAACTTTTCATCCACAAATGGTATGAGTGATAGTATTGTTGTAAAGAACAAAGGAGAAATGTTAATGAAGTAGCTAGAATAATGCTTGGTTTAAACGAAGTGCTCTTACTGTTTCCTGGGAACAGGAAACAGGAAGTCTTGTACTTTAAGTACCCGGATAGCCCTCCTCCTTCTTTAGATGCAGGCACATGGTATCATCATCCATTTGTGTGTGGTTAGGGATAATTACGGAGACGATTTATGGGAAAGGGAATTACCACCTTACATCAAATCACGCATTCTACTGTATATGAGACGACTTAGCAGTCTAAACGTAGGCAATCATTTACCACATATTTTATTAAACATAGATTTTTAAATAGTCTTTATTATAAAAGCAGTTAAAGAAAAAAATACTGGGTACTTAAATGGCATAACTGTTAAACATTTTCAAAGGAGGCAAATAGTGCGCTATCACTACAGATTCCCTATTACACCAAAGCATGTTATTGAAGCGCCGTCTGACAGAGTTCACTGCTGGGAGAGTAACGTGGTCCATCCTTTCACGGGGTCTGGGAGGCTGTGAGATCCGGACAAGCTCAGCTCTACTACCTGCAGTGGTGCCCACTGTGTAGTTAGAGCAGGAAAGCCAAGGCAGAGAAAGTGATAGCTTACAGTCAGTGGTTGCAGCAGAGTGGTTACTACCAAGAAATGTACGAGTTATTAGGTAGCTGCTGGATCACAGACTCTAGCGTCAGTGCAGCGGTAAACAGAAGACACCGAAAATGTCATCCAGGGTTTGGAGGCAGACTTATTTTACACCAACAGGCACTAATAGGGATCATTCCCAAAATATCAGGCCTGGAAAGCCCAGGGAGGGAGGTTTCTATGGAATTGCAAAGGGGAAGTACAGAGGTAGACTACTTGGCTGTATTTCATTCTTACAATATGCATCACAGTGACCAGCTGTTTCTAAGAAATAGAAGTAACAGAAACTGTAACAAGAACTATTATGTGGGCAACTAACAGAGGAGGGTGCATCTGAAGTATACTGGTGCAGGGCATTTTCTGCTACATCCATAGTATCTTGCTTAAAATCCAGCTCTTCTAGATACCAGCTGTGGACCTTGGGCAAGTTCTTGCCCTTGTGTCTTACTTTTTTCATCTGAAAAGAAGATATAAAGACATATCTTCTATGAGGGCAGTTACAAGACTTACACGAGCTAATCCATACAAAATGTTTAAAGTAGCTCCTGATACGTGGTGAGCATGCAGCAGAAGTAACAGTGATTATTTGTATAAAACTCTCTTTAGGTACAGTGTTATCACCTTCTATGTATGTTGGTAATAAAAGGACTGAGGAAAGAGTGTTTCACTCTATACGGGGGCTCACTAGCAGTTCTTACAGGTAAGATTGAGCCAAACAAATGAGTATTGAAGTCATTTAAAAGAGAACTGGCATAATAAACAGAATTCGGTCAGATCTAGGTTTTAGAAAGATACCTACTGACGCCAGAGACTATGACACGAGGACTAAAATAGGAGTGGTAGAAAGGTCAGTTAAGATTTACTGGAATATTTCAGGTTAGATATTATGAGGAGATAGAACATCGCATGGATAACATGATGAAAAAGACCAGAGAGAGTGTGAGGGTGCAGTTGGGTAGAGTGTGGCCAGGACATAGTCAATATTAGCAATGGGTAGGATACAGGCTTGAAAGAAGAGGGAGCATCTGCTATCAAGCCCTGAGAAGCAGGTTACAAATGTAATTTCAATCGTATTTCAGCAAAAATTAGGAGTTGCAAAAGAAGGCTCATTAGCATCAGAACAGAGCCTCTTAGGGATACCTTCTAAGAAAGTATGAGAATAGTCATATGCTTGGTTGTATTCTGGAACGCTCACGAATAAACTGGTCATACAGCATGCCTGCAATTAATGCAATCCTTTTAGAAAATAAAGTGATAATTACACATAAAAAGCCAGAAAACTGTTCATAGTCTATAACATCATAATTCTATTATAGTAAATTATTTCAATGGGGATAGTCAATAAGGAGATAAATATGTACCCAAAGAGGTAATCTGTATAGTACTGATTTTAGGGAAAATACCTGTACAGTTTGGATGTCTGTGTGATCTAGATAGTTATACAGACAAAAATAATTATCTTTTTTAATAATTCCTACTATGTGTTTAGTTTACTATGCTAAACACTAGATTATTTAATTTAGCTATCACAGTCCTTAGCATTAAGTATTGTTATCCTTATTTTATAGGGAAAAATGCAGCTACAGAAGATTAAGAAAATTTTCCAATGTTACCCAGCTAATAAGGGACAAAGTATCTAAAGCTATTTCCTGGGTATGGGTTGTACTGAGGGACCCAGGGCGAGTTGTGTGCTCATGGCTGAGCGATGTCCCCAACTTCTGTTTTCACAGATGGGAGATGACAGAACATGATTCAAACTCAGGTCACGTTCATCAGAGCACAAGGTCTGCGCGTGGAACACTGAGCTTGCAAAGTAGTGTTTGAGTAAGAAAACATGAAAAGTTATGTCCACTCTCTGATTTTGACCACAAATGTGTACACCTAAGGAATAGCTGAGAAGGATACACAATAAATTAAAACCGCTGTGTTTTCTTTTTTGTTGTTTGTTTTTTTGTTTGTTTGTTTTTCTTCTGGTACCAGGAATCAAACTCACAACCTTGCACTTGCCAGGCAAGTGCTTTGCCGCTGAGCTAAATCCCCAGCTCCTCCCCTCACCTGTGTTTTCTAAATTTTGTTTTCTAAATTTTGAAAATTTCCTTAGGTATTGTTGCAATTTTGTTTTACCATGAAAGGGCTTTTGAAAAAGTGGATATGAAGGTTAGGAAAAATCTTTTTAGTTTACTTCACTCATCCATGTCTCTTGCTATCTCAAACTGGCAGTACTTTAAAAAAAAATCAAAGAATATTTATCTAATATCTACTATTTGCTCAAGATAAATCTGAGGTATTACTTTAACCATTTGTAGGTTGATTCTAAAAGGGAAGTAATATAAAATAGTATAAAGCATGTGTCTACTGTGTACATATATTATTATTATTTTCCCCTTGGATTCTATTGTGAGTTTTCTATGAACTTATTTTTTCATTACTTTACTTAGAATATGATTATTTTCCCATTAACTGAATAAAAAGACTAATCAAATCTTTTAGATCCAAATGACCAAATGTTCATTTTTATGCTTTGTTACTCAGCCTGTCTTCCATGCTACAAACCATGAAGTCAGCAAATTCAATCCTTTGGAAAAACAGATATTCTGAGAAGCATGTATAGACACAAACAACATATTATGTAGGAAAATTTTCTGGAGGTGAGTTACCTATCCAGAATCAGCTGTGTATGAACTCTTTCAATTAATGGAACATAAACTTTCATTGAATGTATTTAAAAAGCATAGTGTAAGAAAAAAAAAGCCACGACCTTGTAAGAGATATTAAAAAGAAGCTTTTAAAAGTCAGAGTTTCTAGGTTTGTGTCTCACTTAATTCTGCCTTTTAAAACTTTGAGAACGTCACTCATCTAGACCAATCACTAATCCACATTTTTCATGGTTCAAAATTTGAGAATATAAAAATCTTTTCCCCTACAGATATTGTGAAGCTTAAATACACGTCAGGCATCTACTGAAGTACATTTGATAAGTGAAAATAGCAGCTGTTTTCATTAAATGGAAAAGTAAGACGCTTAGCAATTGTCTTATTAAGATAAATTCTTAAATTTCCACATGGTCCTCTAAGTGCCAAACTATGCTTCAGCCAAAATCTTCACAGAAAGCGAACTGCCATAAATTTAGCCCTGCCTTCTGAGTGGTCTTTGCCCTGGATCTAGATAGGAAATTTACAGTGGTGTTTGGCTAGCATTAGGTACTTATAATGTAATGACTTAAAACTCAAAAGTTATGAAAATGTTCCAGTGTTTCCAAAAGTCAGCTTTTTTGAGAAAAATTACTGGCTCATCCTTTTTTCATTTCTTCTGAGATAAAATAATCTCTTTGAATTACAATAAAATCTCGAAATTTTTCATTTTTTGATCCCTTTCGGGAAATGATCTTATGTTCTTTGAGTAAGTAGATTTTACGTAACGATTTAATTTCATTTAAAACTTCCCCTAAATTGAAACATCTGCTCCTCTTTACAGACTGAAGAGATATGATGTGTACCTGCTGTTCACCGTGGGGCGAGGTGCAGGGGAAGAGGGAGATGAGGGCAGTATCAGAGAGCTGCGATAAGGTAGGCAACCCCACGGATGGGCCATGAGGTGAACATGGAACTCCTTTACTCCCGTACACGGACAGGTGAGGACAGAGAACTGGGTCCATCCCTAGAACCTGTCACCACGACTTTCACATTGGGAACATGATTAGAAAACACTTTTTTTGAGTAAGCATGTACAAGACAAGTAGGAGAAAAAAAAATAGAAGTAGAACTAGAGAAGGGGGATAGTCTTTGTGAGTTAAGACTGTAGTTAAGAGTTAAGACTGTACAGCAGCCTGCAAAGAGACTGCATTAGACAGACGT
The DNA here is from genome assembly GCF_000276665.1 of Chinchilla lanigera. Classification (NCBI taxonomy): domain Eukaryota; kingdom Metazoa; phylum Chordata; class Mammalia; order Rodentia; family Chinchillidae; genus Chinchilla; species Chinchilla lanigera. The sequence continues at coordinate 22,248,210 of NW_004955423.1, forward strand.
GCTAAGCTGGCTCGTGCCTTACTAATAAAAGAGAAAAATGTCCATCTCTTGCTTCATTTGCTTCTTGTTTATTTTAATTGAATGATGAAACAGAGAGATAAGCATTCATCCAATCATCAATTCTGAAGCATAGATTTGATTTCTGGTAAATTTCCAGGTAATATAGAGAAGTAAAAATATTTATCTCAGTGATATGAGTTATGAAAAACTGTGGAATCACAGGGAGTTGTCCAAATACTAAGTATCAGATTTATAAATGTCTTTGGAGTAAATCCATCAGGGAAGCTATTGTTTTTATTATGCTTTATCCATAGGGAGATTACTGAAGAATCATATGGCTTTGCTTCAAAGCAGGTATGATTTATGCTTCCTGGGCACAGAGATTTTTCCTCTTGACATCTATGAGGAAACCACTCTTTTGCCAAATAGCTTCTTATCCCGTACCCCTTTTATGAGGTGCCAACGTAAGGTCTGCTCTGAAACCTTAAGACATTGATGTACAGTAACAGGACTAAATCATATACAAACCGGAAGTTGGCATGATCACTGCTTTTGTTTCTGCCTATTTGGGAGAAATCTCTGGAAAGTGTCAGAGGATAAAGCAAACGAGCTTTTAGCACTCATGGGGCACATTATCCTCCCCTGATATGTTATTCAGAATCAATAATTCATCATTGTATCCCATTATTTTCATAGGATTTTTTTAGAATTGATTTTTCCCATTTCAATTAACCATTACCATTCATTAAAAATTAAACTTCAATCTATGTATGGCTCAAGTGCCACATATTCAAGCAGATATTAAAAAATAGTAATAACAATAGCTATATTAATGGTAACATTCAATGGCATGTTATGGAACCTTGTATTTTAAGAAGCATTTTTCATATTTATTCCCCTTAAATTGTTAAGTGTCTGTGGGATGAACCCGGAAGGACTACATTTCTATAATGTTCGCACACTGCATGTTTTTGAAGTCTAGATCTCATACTTGGTATTAAGCCTGGACTAATGAACAGACTACTTCTGATCTGACAGTTCAACAATATAATTTAATCAGATGGAATTGATCCATGACTGGCACTGTGAGGGTTGGTTGAAGACACCAAGTTAGTAATTAGAACATGGTACCTACTTTTTCCTAAATGTCCCATGTGAAAAGCTGTCTTTCATGTGCCTCTGGGGCCTACTTTATATCAGTATCTCGTGTCATGGAAGTGGTTTCTAGAAAAAAGCTTTCCAACCTTCACTGTTGCTGGTGATTTTCAGAGCACGGGGTATCCTTACAGGATGTACTTTTTCAAAGACTGCAAAAGTCCACCACAGATAGCTGATAAACCAGTAACTGAGCTAGTGCATTCACTGTCAGCGCTATTAGACTTTCCTGATTCTGATTAGGTCTTTTAAATTCTCTGGAAGAATACAACATAGAAACATGAAAGAGTTGGAGTCTAACTTTATTGAGCACCTTTGGCATAGGCTAGGTATTTGGTAATTGTTCTTACATTATCATATTTGCTATTCACAATAACTTGATAAGATAGCCATTGCCATTTCTAGTTTATAGATGAGGAACTAGCTTAGCTCTCACCTTCATTTGGAATCTAGTTATGGATGCACACAACACAAAATAAATTTGTTACTAATCTTTTTGAAAAATTTTGGAGTATGATAGGTATTGACTTAAAGAAAATGTGGCAATTCTTCACTTTAAGTGACTGTATTAACTACATTAAGAGCAGGTATTTGTGGCTAGTTCATGGATAATATTCTTGCTGCGTTTTCTCTCTGTACCTTTCCTGCCCCTTAAAACTGTAGAGCTGGTGGCCTTCGTTGCAGAGGGAGAAGATGAATACAGCCAAGAACAAAGAAATCATTGCTCAGCCTTGAATTTCAAAACAGAGTGTATAAAGTCCTTGTCTGACACAATAGCTGGAAAGCTAAACACTTGCTGAGAGAGAGGTTTTCCTTGTAATTGTAAAAGCTGGACAGTAAGTAATGGAAATGGATTATGACTATCAGTCACAGAATTCAGGAGAGTGTCTCACTGAATAACAGAGTTCCATATTCAAAGGAAACAGGTGTCTACCCTTTGGAAGAGGGAATGACTCAACAGGAAAAACCTCCACTGTGGACAGCGATGGGTGCTTCACAATGGGCTCATTATTATGATTAAAAGGTCAGGGTGGGTGCAGCAAAAAATCCAAACAACACTAGGCAACCTTTATTCAAGTCTTGTGCATCTCTTTCCAAAGTCTAACCCTGGAAGTCTGCAATTCTCTTAGTACACGTTGGATCTCTGATAACTGAGCAACCGCGTACCTATTTTAGCAGACTGTTAGAGGTTTGCAGACAAGAGCTCCACAGACCCAGGTCTCAGTGGGTCCTTCATTCACTAACAAAGCATGAAAATGCCTAAGCTGAACGCGTCTGAGCTGAGCACAAAGTCCTAAAGGGACGGTAGGTCTGCAAGGACGGAGAGTGAGGATGAGAGGAACATAAACACTGACGCTGGACTGAATAATAGTCTCAGCAGGTCGTACAGAAATTTTTAAAAGACCAGGTGGACCCAGGGCAGCTGAACCATTGTTCTGTCACCTTGGCAGAAGCCACAGAACAGAGCAAGGAACAGATGATTCTCCCAGGATGTGTGTCGCACACGGCAACAGCAGCATCACCACAAACGACCTGGAGGAGAAGAGCTCACTAGGCCGTTTTCAAAAAAAGAAACTCGGTAAATGTGCCAAGGAAAGAGACACATGACAAGCACTATGCCAAAAGGAACCCGTCAGTTACAGATTTGAAAAGCTTGATGTTGACACATCAGAGTTTATGACCATGGCTACATATTTTATCCTACTAAAATATTAAATTAAAATATCTACTCCTTAATAGTTTACAAACATTTCCATTTACTTATCTTGTTTGATTCTCATGGCCAAAGTGAGGTAAGTTAACTATTATTTCCTTTATGCAGGCAAAGGATTACAAAAACTACCTGTTTCAAAATTGTCATTATTTGTTAGAACTAGAACTCAAATCCAAGTCTGACGTTCCAAAGTCATACTTTCTCCCTATTCTGCACTGATTTTATTTAATGTTTATATGTTCAATTTAGAAACATAAACATAGTATATTCTTTCAAATGCATTCAAGAAGATGGACACTTCTGAATATAAGTACGATCCCATTATGCTGATAGAATTATATATATATATATATATATATATATATATATAATATCTATGTTTTTTAGTTGTTAATTTCCTATTGGCCTCATTAATTCTTTTTCTATCCACTTGTTTTCTTATTAACAGGTGCTGAGTATGAAGAGCTCAGTATACAAAAAAGAGTAAGATGCTATTTCTAGTAACATAATGCTCATCCTAGTGGAAAAGAAGCAACACAAACAATTGAAATAACACAATTAGCATTACAGCGGGGATATATACAAATTAATTTCAAGGCACAGAGGAAAATATCGCTAACATTCCCTGGGATGAAAGAAGGATGAAGGTATAGAAAGGCCTCAGGAAAAAGTGAAAGTTGAAACTACACTGAAAGAATGTTTATTTTTATTTCTGGTAGATAGCAAGGCTTGGGTAAGACTCGATATATTTTCAGAGCTTCTAACAGCTCAGGATGAATGCATATTAGAGCAGAAGTTGTGGCATGTATCTGTAATTCATGTCAAAGAGTTCAGGATCGTGGAATCAGTGAGGGTTGAATCAAGTGTCTCAGTGGATTTACACTTCCTGGAGTTTCAAATTCTAAAAATTCTATTGAGGTTAGACCAAGGAAGAGCCCAGCAGAAGTGAGGGTCAGCAATGGTCAGGCTGGAGACATTGGATTAGGGCAGGGAGGACACTAAGACATTACCTGGGAGGACAAACATGAGAACAAGGAGGAAAAGAAAGTTGAGAACTATTTAGGAATTAGCAATCGTGAAACTATAAGAAAAAACATAATAGTAAGATAGGAATGAAGTCTAAGATTTTAAGTTTGGGTGAATAAATTATATGTACAATAATTTTAAAGGAGTGATTTGAGAAGGAAGACATTTTCTATCTCCCAATAAAATACTCTATGATACTATACCACATTTCACCCTTTACATACTTAAAAATACCCCAATGGGACAAACAGAAGCTATCTGGATATACTTCTTCATGGAACATACTGAAAGCAAGAAAACAGAGCTCTCTACAAATGACATTATTTAAAGAATATGAACATGTTAGAGGAGTTATTATTTAGAGAATAGGAACATGTTAGATTCTTTGGGTCCTATTTTGTTCTTTGCAATTCAGAAAACACAAAACATGGGGTTTACCAATAAAGGCAGTTTCTTGGACCTTAGATTTTGTTGGTTAGTAATTAACAAAACAGTATGTTAGAGCAATAAAGAATGAGCATTATACTGAAAATGCTAAGAATAAAGTTAAGTAAAAGTGCCTGTTTTACATCAATAGTTCAATACAAAAGACATTGGTATCAACTAACCTGAAAAAAAGACAGAATTTATTTTTCAATTAAAAGGAGAGCAAGGGGCTGGGGATTTAGCTCAGCGGCAAAAGCGCCTGCCTGGCAAGCGCAAGGTCGTGAGTTCGGTTCCCGGTACCGGACAAAAACCAAAAAAATAAAAAATAAAAAAATAAAAAATAAAAAATAAAAGGAGAGCAAATAACAGTTACCAAAGGCTAATGGACTATTTTAGGTTTTATTTATTTATTTTTGTTTCTTTTTGTTTTTTTTTCCCCCGGTACCTGGAATCAAACTCATGACCTCATGCTTGCCAGGCAGGCGCTTTGCCACTGAGCTAAATGCCCAGGCCCTAATGGACTATTTTAAGCAAATGGTGTGCCCTATCTCACTGACTCCTCTCTGCAACACCCTGTGAGAACAGAGCTGATCTAGAACGTACAGATCCAGAGCTAACCGAGACGAGCTCATCCACAGCCTTGTAGCTGGGGAATGCAAAGCAGAAACCCTTGTTCCTGTCCCATACCCTACTCTGGCTTCACCCTGAGTCTTTATAATTAGTAGAACATATATTTCCCTGTGATTGGACACAATTCAAATGGGCTATTAGAGAAAGAAATTCAATAAAGTAGGAATTCAATAAATGCTGAGGGGTAGCATTTTTTAGTCTTCAACTAGCACTGCGTGACTTCTTAGGCTCCTCTCGGTGGTCTTCAAAATAATCCTACAAAGCAGCTCATGGTTTCGTCTGCCTTCATCGTCTCTCATGGAGGGTGGGGCCAAGAGCAGGACAGAAGGGAGGAAGGTTTGGATTGAAAACTTACACCTCAAGGTAAACAGGAGAACAGAACTCTGTGGGACCCCCAGACCCGACCCTGGCTGCGCCCTCACATCTCCTCAGAGGCACAGAGCAGGTCTCACTGGAGAACTCAGCTCAGTTCCAACGAAGCAAAACACTTGTTTCAAGAAGGCCCTGAGAACAGGGAGAAAGTTGGAAGTGGAACTTATGACTGCAAGCCTCAATGTACTCAACTGAGATTTTGTAAGTGGGGAAACTATTGTGGATTTCCGAAAAAGGAAATTAATCCTGGAAATAAGATATTCACAAAGACAAACCTGACTCATGAGCAAAGGAGATTACAGTTAGAGGGACCAAGGGTAGTAATATTGAAGTTCTTATATGCAGGGAAGGAGGGAGAAAGAAATAAAAATCTTTTAAATAGATAAATAAGTTAACATGAAAAGAATTTAAATTAATTTTATTTGAGAATTTTGACTTATCTCCTAACGTAACCAGAGATAGGTTGGCAAAGTGTCAGACCAGCTCTTACTGCCTCTGTTCTTTGACAACAATAGATCCAAATGGACAAAATCTTCCATTCTTTACAGATCTGTGTGGGACTCTGCCTCCTTACCATTTTAAGAATCACTTTTGTAAGAGAAGATTTTTTAGCAGTTGGTATTCATCTACGATAGAAAGGAAGCAAAGGGATTATCTTATAAATGTGTAAGATACACAATGGAACAGATTGCTAATTAAAAAATCTTAGGATTTATTTCTTAGTAATAGTTTATGTAGTTTTTTCTGAACTCTGTGGTGGCTGGCTGTGTCTTTCTGACAGGGCCAGCTCATGTAACTGGCTGCAAGTGTTTTATCCCATATTGTACTTCCAAGAAATGTTTACTGTGATACCTCACAACTTATTCGTGACAGCTTCAGGCTCCTTAAAGCTTCTGTTTTTGTGTTCATGGTGCAAATGAGTATTAGCAACTGAGATTACTTTCAGTTGAGATGGGAACTGTTTTTGTAATTGTGACTCAATTTATACATGTATATTATTTATTCTTTCTAAAAGCCTTAATTTCACCAGGCCTGACCTAGACACATGGTAAAGTATCACTTGAGAAAAAAATTACAATATTCTATAACATGTAATAAAACTTCCTTATAATTCTCCAAGTTTTCCATAACAGAAAAAAGTACTTCTTTAGTCTATAAATTGCGTATAATTCCCCTTGAAAGGGAGCAAAGAATTTTAATTATTTATATGTTATCCTTTTCATAAAACTTGTATTTGTTCAGAGTTCATACAGATTACAACAGGAATATATATATATATACACACACACATATATATACACACATATATACATACACATATATTTCTCTAAATGAGCTGCTGAGATGATACTAAGTCTCAGATAAATATAACTAATTTCCCTCTCTTATTCCATTTGTACACAAATTCATACCAGTAACTTTGTAAACACTTGGGATAAAACATTTCAAAAGACCAGGAAGACTCTACTGCACATCAGCATAGCAGTTCACATGCAAGGAATGCTCTGTGTAGCATTCTGTTACATGTAAAGCACTAAAGAGAATGTGATAGTACAGGCTGCCTTCAAATGCAGCCACTGAGTTCAAATAGGGAAATACAATAGAAGGTAACAGGTAAACAGGGCACTTAACCAGACTCCTAGAGGTAAAGACCAGGAAATTGCAGGAAACCTGTCTTTTCAAGAAGATGATTATTTTTGAACATGTAGGAGGCAAAGGTGAAATATAGATAATGATTGAACTTGGAGCCTTGTAAGAAAAATAATTAATCTGGTCTTTATCTCCAAAGAAATAGCAAACCAATGGTCACTGGAATTGGGGAGGGAGTACGGTGATCCAAATGCACATCCAAAGTATCATTAAGGTACACGTGCCAGACTGTTTTTCTTAATGAAATCATCCGATCATGGCAGCATGTATGTGAAATTCTTATCACTGTGCTCAGGTTAAGCATGTCTAAATGATGACGTGGAAGTTCAAATACGCGTCTTGAGGTTACAACGAGAAAATAACATCAAAAGGTATAAACCGATGTCTTTGGTCTGGCTGCAGGTCAGCTGTGCACATTATCAAACCACAGATGCCAGCCAAAAGTAATTTGGACAGATAGTTTAAAATCTGGAAGGCTGGGGTAGCAGATGGCAGGGAAGAAATACAGATGAAACAGGAAAGAGTAATAAGAATTCATGTTGTCTAAAATAGAGGACCCTCCAAAAGACCCACACATACTTCTGTCTTATGGGATACCAGAGAAGGATTTCTGAGGAAATCTTGGCACCCATCTTTGCTTCTGAAGCTACTTCACTGCTGATCAGTCCAAAGGCCACTCCACAAAAAAATAGCCTTTATAGAATAGTTAGGGTTAGAGGAATAAAAGACCCTAAACCCTGACAAGCCCCCAAACCAAAGCTATCCCACTGAGCCGCATTTATCACAATGAGCAAATCGTTTCATCTGCCTATGAGAACCTTGAGTTGTGTTTTCTCTGCTCTTCTGCCTAGTCAGCTGGACGCCAAAGATATTATGAAGCAGAGCTAGCATCACAGATACCTTTCTGTGCTGGAGAGGCCTTGCACACACGCTGATAATGGATCTGACAAAGTGAACTTCTCCGGGTCATTGTGTGGAAAATATCACCCTTTGTCAATCAAACAAAAATGACAGCTAATGCAGTGCAACCCACTTTTGTATTCATGACTCAAATAACTGTGCGACGCTTAGATTGTGGGTAATGTGTAACTGAAAACAACAAAAATGCTTACATTTGCACGTAATTTCCCAAATTGGAGATAAGATTTTCTCTGTTAAAATAGGAAGTGAGAAATTATAAAATAATTATACTTTGATGGGACAAATCTTGAACATAAAACATAGCCATTTTAAACACAGCAGTCTTAATTTAGCCTTGGAGTTCTTTGTAATATTTCATTTGATAAAAGCATTCCACAATCATGAAATTATTTGAAAAATACTATCTTAAAGGTTAGGATATCATCTTTCAAAGTAGAATTCCAACTGATTGCAAAAGAACACTAAGGATGTACAAATGTGAATGTTCTAATGTACGTACTTCTGAAGACTTTAATTAATTAGAAATACTCCCAATTTTCAAGATTCCATCTAATAACAAAAATGTTTCTTTTATGAAGATAGGGTTCATCATAAGTCGTAGTTATAATCCAAACTTTTAGATGCAGTAGACCTACACAGAAATGAAATGTATGATTTTGAACATTAAAAATAATTCCAGGCTTTATGAACTCAAAACTACTGCAAAAATTGCGAAGTATATCCATTCTTAAAATCTGACTCAAACCACAAACCCCCCAGATCTTGACAGAAAAATAAAATGTTATTCCATAACTTTCAATGCTTAAAAACATGAATTTCAATTCCTCCAAGCTACAATAAATTGCTAATTCATCTAAATTTCCAGATGAATGTTATTTTTTCCAAGAGCTCCTCCATCTAGGGAAACAGAAGAAGGCAAAGAAAAGGTAATTTATTTGAGGAATTTATGAAATGCGCTTCAACTCAATCAAAGATGGAAACAACAAAGCCTACTGAAAAGTCCAACTGCATCATACAGAGCTGCATGGTGGCCAGAGCTTAGAAGCCAAGGCAGAGAGCCAGAACACTCAACAGTTGGTGTCTTCTGTTACACTACAACCTCTGACGCTGGTCTCCTTGAAGGCAGTTCAGATGTAAAAACTATTTTTCAGTGTGCAAATGCTTAACTCACCACCCAAGAGGTGGACAGAGATTTTTCAGTTCTTAATAAGCATCACTGAACCTCTGTGACAGAATGGATGCTTAACCATTCATCCGCATGCCATGCCAAGCTGCGTCTCATGAGTGGCTTTGGCCAATGTATTTAAATGGACGTCAAATACGCTATGTGCAAGGAGATACCCTCTTCTCATTTCAGAAATCCAGTGTAAAAGGAAGAGTCAATTGTTCTGTCCAAACTACAAATATATATAGAACTATAAATATACATAAAACTATAAATATATATAAAAACTATGAATATATATAAAAAGTATAAATATATAAAGTATATATATAAAAACTATAAATATATATGAAACATGACAGAAAAAGATGGAAGAAATTAGTATTCAGAATGAATGGGTATGCATTTGTGCTTTCTTTGCATGCAAAAAATAATTAAAAGAAAACCAAGATAATAATATAAAGTGAGTCACTCTTTTGCATACCCAATTTTTAATTTTAATTCATTTGAAGACTTATTTCCTCAAGGAGGCTTTAATCATTTTCCTTACAAAGGTATTCAATACATTTCCAGAAATTTCTATAGAGGAGTATGTGTTTGTTTTTATTAATTGATGCTCCGAGTCATTCTTCTTCAATATGTCAGCCAGTTACTTAGTTTGCATCACATTAGTGTCAGTGTTCTAGCTTATACTTGAATAAATCAGCTCTCTCCCCAGCATTCTTGAGGCAACAAATTGTATCTCCATCTATCCAGTTTCTCGCGCCAGAAATCTTGGAGTAATCCTTGACACCATACTTTTTAAATCCTTTCTATTAGCTCAGCAATGAATCCAATAACTTATACAAAGGAATTTCAGTAGCATCTACTTCTTTCCATTTCTATTACCAAAATCCTAACTCAATTTTTTATGATAAAACTTTTCCCAATAGTACATGAATAACAAAATATATATTGCTCTGGTTTCTCTGATTTACTTATAAGCCAGAGAAGACATTACTGAGTTGTTGAAGGTCAGCAGCACAGCTCTTAAACTTCTGCACTATCAAAATATACTATTTGTGCACAAAATTACAAGCTGAAAAAGTCAAAGTGCTTAAAATTTATAAAATATTCTCAAGCGAATTGGTATCTTTTAAGTAATTCTTATAACTCAAATAATCATAAACTATAACACATTTTTATATGAAGAACTAAATTGGAAGCACGCTCAGATAACATTTTTATAGTCATGACATTATAAACTGGATCTCAGTATTCCACATTCACTAACTAGAATTTCACTTTCAAATTGAGAGGAAGGAAATGCTCCATTTTTCTACAGTTACAATCTCCCGAATCTCAAAATAATAATACTTCATTTTTTGCTTAAACTCTGTACTGAATTCATGTGCACCGGGAAGACTTGACCTAGTATAGCTGTTCAGAAGCCACGGTGAGGAAGGCTCTATCCTGACATGGGCTTCTGTGATTGGTACATCAAGAAGTGGTCCAATGAGTCATGAGTACTTCCACACAGATGAGGTGCTCTTCATTTGTTTCTTTGTTTTTTTTTGTTGTTGTTTTGTTCACATTGCATTAGGCAAAGTAACTAACAAACCTAATTTCCAGGAGGAAAAGTGAAGTACAATCCTATAATGTGCTCAGAGAGGAAAGAGAAGAACTAATTGAGATGAACTACACTGAAGACTAAGCAGTCACTTCCAGGCACTCAGTAGCGTAAGTAAACCATTCAGTCATTCATTCATCCACACAACATGCATATGTTTTCAGCACTAGGCTGTAAGCCAGTTTTCTAGGAATAACAAAAGTCAAATGCGTCCTTATGTATGTGCTGATTTAAACATTTAAACAATGCTAGGAATGCTTGTGCCAACTGAGGGTGCATCTCAAAGAAAACACTGGAAGCGACCATTTGGTGATTACACACATCGCACACTCTAAAGGTTTAAAGATGTGGAGAATACAATCAGGGAATTCTAAAGTTTTATTAAACAGTTATATATTCAATATATTTCATATTCAACTAATTACTCTAAAAAAGCATTTGCCAATTAACAGTGATTGTTACTCAGCTGGAAGATAAATGTCTGGATTGCCTCACAGTGGAAGGGGCCAGTGCAGGCCCCTTTTAAGCAGCAAACCTGGGTTTTTCGTTAGCCTTCCCTTGCAATGTAAATACTAGCAGCCACTACATTTTTTAAAAATAATATTGGCTCATAGGACTATGACTCCCAATAAAGTATTCGGTCTTCTACACTGAAAGCATGCTCTTCTATCAATAGTCAGATGGTGATGTTAAAACCATTCACTAATATTTAACACAAGAAAGCACCCATCAGTGCTCCCCGAGCCCAAATACAACTTTCTTTTTCTGCACTCCTATTTTTCACACACGATCATACAAAGAAATCCTACCAGGAATAAAAGAGGAAGGAGATGAAGAACATATTCTTTTCCACCAGTTATGGATAATTGTGTACAGGGAGACAAATGATGGGCTCTATGGGCTTGGGGCTGCCTCAGTTGCACATAGGGACAAAGCAGGGATGAGTGCATCCTTAAGACTGAGTGAGCAAGTGCTCACTGCTATAGCGAGAATGTGCTCGCAAGGATTCATGTGAAAATGTCACTCCTATGGTGAGCTCTCCCATCCCACCTCAGGGCGGGGGATTAAACCCATGGTCTCATGCACACAACACAAGATATCACTGAGCGACATCCCCAGCCCTCCACTGTGAGGTACTGCAAAAATGAGATGGGGGGGGGCCTTTAAGAATTGATTAAAAGGCTGGGGGTATAGCTCAGGGGTAGAGGGTTTGCTCAAGTCTAAGGATTCAATATGATCCCGAACTGGTTAGTTGAGGAGGATACAGCCCATTCATGCGTGAATGGATTGACAGCTATCTAAACAGTCTCTATCCCTTGGGTGCAGCACTTGCCGCATGTGATCCTTGTATCCCTTTGGGTTCTTCAGAATCTTCACCAGCAAGAAAGCCCTCACCAAATGGGTCCCCCCAACCTTGTACCTCCCAACCTCCAGAACCATGAGCTGAACAAACCCTACTCTCTACAAACTACCAATCCTTAGGATGCAGTTAGACCAACAGAAAATGGATTAAGACACCAGTACATTACTCAGTTAGCAGTCAGCGTTATACCATATCTTTCTGGATAAACTTACACTGGTTAAGAAAAAGCAAAGATATATGACTTGCCAACTGCTACAGAAGACAATGGTCTCGGTCTGGGTCACAGGTAATGTTTAGAATGGGAGGCATAAAGAGCAAGTTTTTGGAACTCAGAGGTTGACACATGGATATATTTAAACAAAAATTTTAAAAGCAGCCTTTAAACACTGTTTGTTTAGGCTTTGCTCTCACCTTCTTACTCACCAGCACATTTTAATTGATTCAGTGTCAAGACATTTACCCGTGGTTTTCCTTTATCGGTGGCAAACCTACGGCACGTGAGCCACGACAGATTATATGTGTCAGCGAGAGCTCTACAAGGTTCACCATCACTGTCCATTATGCTACATTTCCTTAAGTGAGGAATATGTTACATTTACATAAATGATATGTCCCCTATCTGAATAAGGAATGTGAGACCCTTACTCTCTGTATTACCTTTTAATAAAGCAGATCAGGTTTATAATTTTTATATGGAAAATAAACATGGGTAGAAGTTCTAGGAGTTTCCTCCTGTAGCTAAGTATAAAAGAATATCTCTGCATCAGTTCCCTTTCTTTACATCCCACGTCAATGTCTACTGTGTTGGGTTTTGAGGTCATGATTTTGTCTGTAAAAAGCAAACCTTAGAAAAATAGAACAAGTAGACAAGCATCCACCATGTTTTTAAACTATACTGCATAGTTAAATAGAATCTCAGTAAATTAAATTCAATTAAAAATCCTGAAAGATGAAGCATGCATTGTGATGGGGAGGTAATCCAAAGCTTGGGCAGCAAGAAGCTCTCATCTTGTCTTACCGTTAACACAGAGGTGTAGGACACTGAGATTTCTAGTGTGCATCAGGGTGTGGGATTATAGTCACAAAAGCATAAGCGTGTTCCGCTCTATCACACCCACAGCCCCGGGCACAGTACACCGAAGCCAGCACAAGCAACAGCATCCTACGAATGAAGCCTAGCTACTGTGCTGCTAGGCAATGCACTAATTGTGTCTTCATGATGTTTCTTCCATTTTGAACATCATTTGCACTAAGAAGTTTTCATCTGCCTTTTTAAGATTATTAGATGAGACTGTGAAGGTATATCTTGCTTCATCAGTACTTCTGTTTGTCAATTTTTTATATTTCATTGTTTATAATGTAAATACATATTTAAAGAGATTTACACCATCATGCTGAAAAAGCTCTATAGTAGTTGTCAATATGTTTGGAATGTTGAAAAACATATTTCCTTAAGTTTCTCGGCAGCCAAAGCTTCTAGAAAATGTGGACTGATAATTTTAGCACTAGAAAAATATTAAGTATTCAATAATATTAACCCATATTTTGAATATGTCTTATGACAGAAGAACTAAGTTATAACAGATATAAACAGGTATTTCAAAGAAGGAATTTGCTGTTTCAAAGAAACTTCACAATGTAACCTGTGAATTTCCCTGGCTTCCTTATTATTTGCAGGAAACAAATCTGAGATATTTCAGGGTAGGAAAAGCTAGCAAGCAAAACCCATAAAGCAGGCTTCAGAGAAGGATGACAAGCACGTACAGAATGGGTCTGTTTTACAAATTCCAACTGTTATCACATTTTATCTTTCTTACTAGAATGCCCTCCTAAAGGGTTAATATCACTTTAAATCATTCTTGTTTTTGTTCAGAAAACTCATTGATTAGGTTTTAATAATAGCACTTTTAGGAAAGAATTCATTTACTTAACATGAATTGAAAATTTTTCCATCATCCAATATTCATTTAGCTAGAATTATCATAAAGGAATCAATAATTTAAGACAATACTTTAACTCTCATTAAGAGAGGACATAGTATCCAAATTTAGAACACTTCAATATTGATGGAAATTAATTTGATATTTCTTAAATAAAGGCATCTTTTTAAAAATAGAATGCTTAATGGATGTTAAATTTATTGCATTACTATCTGCCTAGACAGTTAAATCAAAGTAGAAAGATAAGGCAATTGTCCAAAATATGTAAACCAAATAAAAAGTCTTGGAAAAATACAGGCCAAAAACCAAATGAAAAAGAAATGTGTTTTGGATGATGTCGGCTGGCTACATTAATTAGATCTATTAGATTAAGTTTCCTTTTCCTCTTTCACTTTGCTCAGGTAGATAAAACGTTCTAATAATTCCAAGGGTGCAGTCTGACTGCCTGAAGTGGGCGGATAATAGATCTGGTTCCGATGTTGTTCCTCCCATGACTAGCCTTGTGACTCTAAGCAAGAAAGCAGATTTAGCTGGCCTCAGTCTCCTCTCTTTTAAAGTGAGGCCCTCTCTAGTTCTTTCCAGCCTTGAAGTGCTATGAAACAGTAAGATTACAGCTAGGTGTGCTTGTGTTGTGAAATAGAGTGATTTCAGCCATGTGTATATGTGGCATATACCCAAAGTTCAATAATCCAGTATTACCCCAAGGACATCGCTAATATTTAACACTTACTCAGAGTGGATTTAATTACAATCACTTTTATAATTGTTTTAAGAAATTAATCACACTTGTAGAGAAGAAAATTCACCATGTCCCAAATAACACTGACTCACAGTAACACTGGACAGTAAATACTTAATGGGATAAAATTGCTCAAAATGGGGCTGGGGATATAACTCAGCGGCACAGCGCCTGCCTGGCAAGTGCAAGGCCGTGAGTTCATTTCCTGGTACTGGAAAAAAAACAAAACAAACAAAAAAACAAAATAAAATTGCTCAAAATATGTGGCTGAGGGTCAGGGATGTATCTCAGGGGCGTAAGCGCCTGCCTGGCAAGCACAAGGTCCTGAGTTCGATTTCCAGTACTGAAAAACAAACAAACAAAAATATATGGCTGAAGATACCTTTTCATTCTGTAGGACTCTGCAGTGTGCCTACTGGTGGTGAACATGACACTGGGGCATGCAGAACACATCCACGGTTACTACTATAAGAGTTTATTTGCACTTTTTTACTATTTTAGTTGCATCCTCTGTATCATATTCATTCTTCAATTATAGATGGGATATTTTAGCTTTGTGTCCATTGCTCACCTTTTCAATACAAGAAATGTCTTCATCACACTTAGGCTTTATCTCAATAAAGTTCATTTTGCTTTTCCTTCCAGTATCCCACAACATAATAATGCAGCCAGGATTCTGCAAAATAGTTTGCTACTACACAAAAGCACCTTTATCTCTTTCAATAGGATAATAGCATAAACGTCCTGGACTTTTTTTCTCAATGATTAAGTCCACAGCTCTTTTCAAATCGTTTGGCATATATTTTCTCTGTTAGCTCTGTTTTACTGGTTCTTTTTCCTAGTACCATATTCTTCTCTCTCTGCCTATGAAATCACATAAAGAAGTAATAGCACTTATACTATCAGTTTGTTTGATTCTTTTCAGATCAGCTATCTCTTTTCTGTAACAGAAATGATAGCTTCTGGTTTGTTCTCATGATATTTCATGTCTTCCATCCCACAAAATTTAATTCTTTCCTTCGACTGAACACACATACACACATACGTATGTATTCTGACGTTCTGGTCAACTAAACATATTCATTATGCTACTATTTGGGGCACAATGTAACTATCTCCCAGTTTTAAATATGCCTTCAACCTTACTGAAAGTGAAGTCCAGCAAAAATACGCTGGTGCTCTGAAGAAAGGCTATATCTAAGAAACCAATACAGTGGCATTGTTAAAATATTTAAACAGATCATGTAAATGAAAACATAAATTTTAATACTTCATCTTTGGTAACTACTATTCATTTCAAGTGTAATAAAGTAAAATAATATCTTCTATAGAGACTTTAAGCACTTTATCAAAGCAGTAAACAACGCCATGAGAATCAGCGTACACAGAAAGTTCTAAATGTACTTATCAATTTTTTCCATGTATCTTTGAGTGACAAATGATTTTCCAATTATGATTAATAATTTAAGTAGCAGTCTTCTCCAGAGACTTCTTTATCAACTTTATTATTATAGTTTCAAAGTAGATGACAGTTACAGGTTCAAAACTTGCTTCACTGGAAACTTCCTGAATGTATTTTTGCATGACAGATTCTAATAGATTATTAAACATTTCTGTCATGAATTAATCATGCTATGAAAACAAGGAATAGTATTTCTTATACTAAATGATGGTCACAAAAGTAGTAGGGTGCATTACTGTCAGATGTAGGTCATTTTGTAAAGCTGGACCAAATCTTAATTCTTATTTATAAATTAGGAAGAGATTCTATGATTGCAGAGTGCAGCTATTTAATAAACACCGGGTTTTGCTGATAAAGGAGAGAGCCTGGTATGGGGGTACACCCTCAGGAGCCAAGTTCTTGACCCATCATTTTCTTGCTATGTGACAAGGTCATTCCACTTACAGTACTGGAGTCTCAATTTTCAAATATTTGAAATGGCGAGACTGGTACGTCCTACAGGTTTGTTTTGAAATAAAGTATCTGCCCCATAGGTGTTCATAGGTGGTAGCTGTCGTGATGAGCACAGCTTAGGCATTGTGTATCCTACGGTAAGACAGAGGAGAAGTGATGCTTACGGATTTCTGAGTCTAGTCCCTTAACAAGAAATAGATATATGTGATTAGTAAATGGTATTCTTTCAGAACACAGGGTGCCACCCCTCTACACAAGCACACACATACATACAACCACACCTTACTAAAGAAAAACTGATTCATACCAAAAAGGGTATGCTGCATTCTCCCAGAATGTTCACACCACCTTTCATGGGGCACACTGTCTTATAACTATAGCACAGAGATAACTCAGCAGTTCTTACTACCTCTATTTTATAATTTTAAAAGAGGCTGACTGAAATTGTTGGCAATTACATTTTACTTCTAAAAGTCAGGGTTTCTTACTCCTCTTTTACCTTCTTAGCATAATTTCCTAAAGTCCTTTCTACGAAAACACAAATTTTTCTAATGATTAAAACTTTATCACAGAACATGGTTAAATTTTCATAAAGGAGAACAATTATTGATTTGTGGTTACCATCTTCCCAAAAACGCTGGTTTACAGTGCCACTTCTCATTCTGAATTTTCAAGGCCAATTCACAAGTCAGTATTTTAAAATACGTGCAAATATGGCTAAGTTCAAGGAGCCAACCTGAGAATGTGACCAACTCTATGATGCTCACTATATGACACACTGGAAAAGGGACAGTAAAAAGGTTCACAGCGTAACATGGTTTCAGGGGAGGGAAGTAGGAATATTGGCAGCATGGAGCATGTTTACAACAGTAAAAGTATTCTATGTGACATTAAAATTCTATGTGATTCTATGTGATAAAAGTTCTTAAACATTTGTCAAAGCCCACAGAATGCCTAACAGAGGGACTCCTAATGTAAACTACAGACTTGGGTTGATAATGTGTCAGTGATAGTCCATGGGTTACAGTAAACATGCCACAATGATTTCAGAATAGCCTGCTTTTGTGTTTCCTCAGAGTAGAATGTAATTGCTATACTACAGGTTTATACTGTTATTTTTAAATTAAATTTTAGTTTTAGTATTGAAAATACTAAACGTTCCACTGACAGCCCCTAAATTAAAGTGATTCACAGTGAAAACCTCCGAACATCCTGGACTCATCTCCAGTATCCCTTTCCTTGGAGATAGAAATTATGTATTGGTCAAAAGGTTTGTCCCAACTAAATGTTCTGTGTCACAGTTTGGATCAATGGTTTTCCAATTCCTCTTGCAAATTCACATGCCCAATCAGACTCACTCCAAATGAGCTGTAGATGGTACTCAAAGAAGCCACTGCTACTGAAAAGAACAAAATTATCCAGTATCTTTCATTATTGGTGTGGTTATTATTACACTTTTGTTCAATGAACAACATATAACTCAAAAGGAACAATTTTCCAAAATAGTTATGAAAAAGTTTAAGTAAAGAAGAAAATACACTGAGAATGCAGAGATGATTCAGACGGTGATTCATGAATAGTTGGTTACTCTTTGTGGATGTTAGCAATTTGGGTATAGAATGAAGTTAACATGGGGTGTATGATCTGGTCTTATACTAAGGGCACAATCATTCAGAAAATAAAATTTGAGGGTCAATGGGTGTAATTTCGGTACATCGATTAAAATCTAATATTGCCAAGTTTTCAGCTATTCTAAAAATAGACATTTTAAGACATAGCCAAGGAGACTAGGTTATGTAACAAATATTGCCATGTATTATGGACTGGAATAATAGATATTTAAGAAATACCCTTGGGAATTAACACTAGGTAGATAACACGATTAATGACTTCTGTAACTGTAAAAATTCATAATACTATATTTTCAAAACTTTTAAAAATCCAAAGCCAACAGACACACAAAACACTTTAACCTTCTTTTCTGTACTTTATAGAGGAATTAGAAAAATTAAAAGCTCACAAAAATAAGTGAAATGAAATATTAATTAAGAACATCATAATGGCAGCCTGACGCTGCGCTGAAACTCTGAATAAAACATGGCTACTGTAATTGGACCAGGTTTGTTTCTGTATGAAGTTGTTTCTAATTCTGAAACTGCATATGTTCAGACACAAGCGATGAAGAATGCAAGGGTTGCCATGGTAAGTGCACATCTTTTCTTGGCCAGTCAATTTTTAAAAAATGTACCAAGAACTCTCACCTCAGAATATGTTATGGAAACTGCTTATGCTTTCTTTAGCAGGACATAATAACGTGATGCAATGCAGCATGGACAGAAATAGCCCATATTTAAAAAAAAAAAAAACACTTTAGCCTATTAAAATGGCTTGTAAAACATGGGAGTCAAAGTGAAATAAGCAATCTCCAAGTCACATAACTCTCGTTCAGTGTTGGGTGGAGATCCAGTTCTACTTCCACTGAATTAATAAATGGTCAAAGAGCAAAGGGCATTCCACAGGCTTGACCCACTTCAGGGACTCCAAGTGTAAACCCTGCGAAACCCACATCCAGTACACATGCATGCACTCAGTCCTGTGACTCTTACGGGAAAATAAAATAATCCCAGGTTCTCTACCTCCTCCCTCTTTCCCTGGTGTGATCACTGATTTCCAAGAATCGGGGACACGACTGCTCCACAGTCTTTTGCAGAAAGAGCTCCAGTAAGTCAGCTTAAGGATGCTTGAATGAAAGCCTGGCACTGGGACTGGGGAGGTGGCAGGATCTGCTGCCAATGACAGCAGGTTCTGAGGCGCTGGGAAACCCACGTGTGCAGGGGCAGGAGAACTTTTCCACCAGAGTCTCCCACAGGGAACGCCTCCTTTAAAAACAGGGGCCGATGGGGCAGGGGCTGGAGATGCAAGGTGGGTATTAGAAAGGAAATGTCACAGGAGCTTCACAGGCAACTCGCTATCTATGCTCTTTCGCCTCTGCTTCTCCTGTGGTCAACTTTATCATCCTCCGCCTCCTCTTCCACATATTCTCATGACATCATCATCACCATCATCATCCTCATCATTTCCTTTAAAGGGGGAGTTCAGCCGCTGGGATGCTGAGCAGCCACAGGCTCAGCCTGGAACAAAGAAAATCGAGTTCCTAATACTGTATCTCTCCCGTTGCAGGGATCACGTGTCCTGCTTTCGCTGGAATGCACTATGCTCGCCCACGCTATAAAATCTCTATTGTGCTTAGAAATTCTGCCCAGGTTAAAATGTGCTCAGATACAAACTGCTTTTCCTCCATCACGAGAGCCACATCACAAGGCACCCAGGTACCACAGCTACCTGCTGACCCAGTTACACAGCAGGTAAATTCGATGCATGGACAGCGCATTGCAAAAGTGGTCGGAAGAGAGCAGGTGGAGGACCCTTTCCTCTCACCGACTCCCACCCACCCCGCCTGCCTTTTGTAATTCCTTCTGCAGGCGAACTTCCACAGGAACGTGGGAGTCGCAGATGGCTCCTCTCCGGAGCGATTCCCTGGAGTTGTGAAAGTGACCCCTTATCTTCTCTCCTCGCACTGCGCCCTTGCGCCCAACCCCGATTGCTTTCTGACTTGGTTAGGGAGGAGACAGCGAGGCTAGAGAGCGAGGAGAGGGCGGAGGCGGGTCTTTTATTCAGCCCTGATGGCTAAGAAGTAGTGTCATGAAGCAATTTCGCTGCCATCGCGGTTATTAGGAAGTCCCACTATTTTTAAAGGCAATCTCTACAACTGCCAGCCCAACCCAAGTCCCCATTGCTGACTCTAAAAATACAGTAAGGCTAGAGACTCCAGCAGCCCATCTAAGATTCCCAGAGCGGGGTGCCAAGATTACCCCAGTCCGATAGGGTTTCCCTCCCTCTCCGCACACAGAACCTGAAACACGTCCTGCATCCTTAATGACTCCGAGAGCAGGACGCAAAGGGGCCCAGGCTGGACTGGAAATAGCGCAGGTCCGCCAGCTTCCCGCGAACACAAAGGAGACGTGTGGGCTGGAGTTGCCAGGCTCAGGGAGAGGGAGGCGTCTTTCTCTCTGACTCCGGAGGAAAGCTTTCGCCCCAATGCACCCCACTTCTTTCTGCCCCCCCCAGTCTTTCATGCTTCTTGGTCCCCTGCTTCCCCCAAAGCCCACCTTTTCCTTCCAATCCCCAAATGCCACGAAGACCATCTAATTGCATTTGTCCAAAGATCTCTCAAGACAGTAATACAACACCCTCCTAGATAAGGGACGAGTGACACCTGCCACAAGTGTGTGTGTGTGTGCGTGTGTGTGTGGCCAACACGCGCTTCACAGGTCTCTGGGAAAAAGATGACCAGAGACCCCCGAAATAATAGAGGTGCAAGGCCTAACATCGGTTGGACCCATGGTCCCAGCAGCAGCGCTCAGCACTCGCTTTTTACCTTCCCTTTTCGCAGTATGTAACCCTTTAGGGTCCCTCGCCAGCCAGCCCAGCCACTGGATTCTCCCCTGCACGCGCCCGCCAGCACCCGGTTTCCAGGTGCCCCGCAGCTCACCACCGCCGCCGCCTCCGCGGGCCACGCACGAGTCGCTCGGGGAGCGCCCAGCCTCGCGGGGTCCCGCGCACGCCTCCCGCGCCCAGGCCCCGGCCACCCCGCGCCCCCCGCGGCGCCCGGACTACTCACATCGCCCGCAGGAGAAGCTGCCCATGGGGTTCCGGGAGCGTGCGCCGCGCCGCTGCCGAGGGCTATCCCTTAAAGTGCCGGAGGGTCCGCAGTGGAGTGGGCGCGCGAGTCCTCGGAGGAGGCGGAGGCGGGCGAGGGGATTCCGAGCAGCTGCCACGCTAGACCATGGTGTCGCCGGCGCCCTTCAGGTGGCCGTCCGCAGAGGTCCCCGCGGGAAGGGCCGGGAGCGCAGAGCGCCGCGGGGGGCGGGCGCGCGTCCCCTCCCG
>NW_004955423.1:22270523-22277403 GCF_000276665.1 Chinchilla lanigera
GGGTGCCGCTCCCGCTACCTCAGCGAAGGGGCGGCCGGGAGCGCCTCCTCGGGGTTTCCTCCCCCGCCCGCCCGCCCGGCCTGCTGCAGGTTGTTGGCTGCTAAGGAGAAAGTCTCTGCCTGCGGCTCCGCCAGCGTGCTGTCAGTCAGCGCGACACCCAGGGGCCGGCTCCCGCGCCCCCTTCTTATTTCTGGGGCCAGGATTGCTGCTCCGGGAGTGAGCAGAGAGAGAAGGGGTTTCCCAACTTCCCTGCATCCAGTCACCGCCCCGCCTCCAGCCCAGAACACAGGAGCACACGCGCGCGCACACACACACACACACACACTCCTTCACATAAAGGCACGCACACTTTCTTTGTACACTTCCCTTTAAACTCTCAGAACAGCAATATGTTAAAAAAAAAAACACATTGATGACGCTTGTGCTATATTTAGACTTGCAGATCTGATGAATTCCATCTTTTAAAATTAAAATGGGTTTATTTTCAAGGAATCATTCTTTTGTGAAATATGAGTGGTCCCTCCTCCTTCTCCTCCTCCTCCTCCTCCTCCTCCTCCTCCTTCTCCTCCTCCTCCTTCTCCCCCTCCTCCTCTCAAGAGAAGGAATCCTTCCTTTCATTCTCGAATTGCTCATGGAGTCAGATTGCCTGTTGTTCCCATGTCAGAAATGCATGGAAGCCCTTTCTTGTATTTCTGGATTGGAACATTAAAGTCTTCAAAGATAAAAATCATTTTTCCTGGCTGCCAGGGATTGGCTAGGAAGAGACTTTGGAGGCTGAGACCTCATCCGCGGAGACCCCAGGAAAGTGATTATCTGCTTTGTCTGGGCCGGGAGGGTGGGTCCACTGCGAAGCACAACTTGCCAGTGTTCAGTAACATTTATACATAGAAGGGAAAAGGAGGGAAAATATGCGTAAGGGAGCCAGATTATTCTTTAAAGTCTTACAAAGCACCATGAAACAGATCATGAAAATGGCAAAGAAATGGAAAAAATGTTAAAAGAATTGTTTGTTTAAAAATTGACCTTTCTTGAGCTCTATTTTTTTTCCCCCCATAACTTTGTCTTCCTTGAACATCCTGCATCTCTCAGTGTCTCAGCTGGATGGGGCGATATTAAAACGTTTACATACTGACTGAAAGCTATTAAACAACGACGATTATCCAGTTAGAGCAAACCTACATGGGTTTCCAGTTGTTTGGAATATAATATACACTCAGTTTTCTGTGTATTAATTCATTTAGTCCCCTTCTAAATCCATCAAATGGAGTCACACTTTGAGAAAGGATTAAGTGCTCATCTCAAAAAAGCACTCAGTTCCCCTGCTCTTGAAATCAGAATTTTTTATTATCGCTCCAGGATTTACTCCCTTGTACCAAAATATATCACGGGACTTCTTTCCTCAGAATCACAGCCAGTCATGATAACTGCAGGTCCTTGCAAACAGTGAGAACATACCTACCGCTAAAGTGACCTTTTTGTATGGTGAGTGGGATTGTTTTCCTAAGAAAAGGCAAATTTTTTCTCTCCACTGGGGAGAAAGAGGATTTGGGGGATCCCATATGTCCTCCATTCTCCTGTATCTTCTCTTACAATATTGCTTTTAGTTCATAAAGATCCAAATGGATAAAAGATTTTCACCATGAAAACATGAATTTAGCACTAAAAAAAAAAAAAAAAAGTGCGGGAGAACATTGTCTTTAGAATCGCGTTTGGATGCAATGACTCCAATGTTTTCCCCTAAGATTTATGAATCTTGAAGAAAATTCAGCCACCTTCACTATTTGAACAGTGAGGCTCATGGGATTATAAAACTATTGGAATATGTGGCTGCCATCTTTAAACTCCGCTGCCCTGTCATCAGCTCTCTGGAAATGCAGGTCACTGTCTGAAAATTGGAGAAAGGTAAATAAATGTTAAATATCTTTTCCATGTTGTTCACCCAGAGGTCCAACACCAAAAACCATCACAAGTTACAAAACTATATCCGGGTAGTTTAACAGACTGGCTTTTGACACTGTGTCTGTAAATGGTTAGATACTAAAGCTATAAAACTTTGTAAGTTGTTAACCAAGTTCCTCGATTCACTCCACTAACACCTTTGAAATGGCAGGCTCTTCTTAGGATAAGCAGGACTAATCTTACTTGCATATAAAAAGACCTGGTGATATTAAACAATCAGGTGCCATCTATTTTCCTAATATTTTTCTTTTAAGGATTGAAATGTCATCCTTGTCTTAAAAGATAAACTCTTTGATAATTCTTGACTAAAATAAAACTACTTTGGGAAAAGATGATAGTTTCTGCTTTATTAATATATTAGCTTAATTAGATGTTGCTAAGTGAGAATAATAGAAAACTTTGTTATATTTTAATGGAGGAGACAGGAGTCTAAAAACCTCAGAGCTGTTGGAGTTTGGTAGGACAAAGTCTGTGTCCATAAGTACCTTATTAACATAAGGCCAGAGGGTGCTACTTTGTTGTGGTTGGCTTTTGCAAATAAGGGATATTTTAAATAGAAATGGTAGTATGTTACTAAGATTTTTGCTTCAGATGAATTTGTTAGATGGCCTTTACTGTGAAACTGCCCTCTTAGATTAACAATTTGTTTTAGCAAAATAGAATGCTCTTTTATTATGAATTTGAGTTCCTTTGGATTATTAATGTTTAACTTTTAAATATTAATTTGTTTTTAAAAAATACATAATATATACAGTGGGCACTGATGTACCCATGACAGACCTGAAGAAGAAAAGCCTGGTAGATATGAATGACCTCTTCTGCCTCATTTTCCACCTCCCTCCCTATAACCTCATTCATAAATTTTTGTACATTCATCAGTGTTGCCCATTTTTGCTGCTAACAATCTTTGTTAACAGCACTTTGCAGCTTTAACCCTTGCATAAATAATGCAATACCATATGTATCCTTTCAAAACTTGCTTTTTAGTTTTAATGACTCAACATTGTGCTTGTAAGGATGATTTGTTTTGGTGTATGTCGTTGTCCCTCTTGTTCCCTAATAGCTACTGCTGGATGATAGCTGATTGTAGGAATCTATCATATTTACATTCTAATGTCAAATGTTACTATTATAAGTAATAGTATTATGAGCATATTTGTTGTATCTTTTCACATATGCATGTAATACTCTTTCTAATTTATATCCCACCCAGGAGTGGATTTCTGGATTGTAAAGTATAATGCAGTGGATTGTAAAGTATAATGCATTCAATGTTAAGTTGTTCAACAGTTTGCATAGAGCACTGTGAGCTTTACTTGGTTAATGGCATAGAAGTTGGGAGTGGAGCAGTGCTTATCAGAGGCTGTTGGGAATGGGGCAGCAAGGGGAGGGAGAAACTGCCCGGTGGTACAGAGTTTTAGTTCCATAGTCCTTAGAAGTTCTGCTGTACCACTGCACTGTAGGCTGACCTCAGATAATTATCATGTAGCTAGAAGAAAGGATTTTAAATGTCTTGTCATAAAGAAATGACATATGTTCAAAGGAAAACGTGGGTTTACCTTGATGTGAACATTATACTATGTATACATAAATGGAAACATTATATGGTATCCCATAAATATATATCACTTTTTATTTATCAGCTAAAAAGAAATTTAAATTTAATCATGCTTTCCTTGATCCGTATCCTGACAATGCTAGATTTTATGAGATAGTTTCATGTTATCTAGTCTGAATGATAAGGAATAATACTTTTATCATTTCAATTTGTGTTTTCTTGCATACTTATGTGGTTCAGTAGCCTTTAATGTGGTTATTTTCAGTGCACATTTCCAGTATGAATTGCTTACTTAAATATTTTACTCATTTTCAATTAGGCTTTCTTGATTTGTTCTGTGTGTGTTTATGTATATGTCTATTAGTGTATTCGTGATTCAAATCCTTTGTCAGTTGTGTCTTATTTTTACTCTTCTTTTCAATTTTAAAAATGAAAGGAGGAAAACATTAACAGACAGACAACCTTTTACAAAATAGCAGAAGAACAGTACAGACAATACAGAGTTACAGACAAAGTGGTAGGAAATTAATAATGCTTGTTGTATTACATGTTGAGATCTTCATGGTACATTTTCATGAAAAGAAAATTTAATGGTCAACTTTATCAGTAGTTTTAGTGTAAGAAAATGTTTACACCCCAAGGTTATATTTTTCTGTCTTGTATTCTAAAAGCTTTATAACTTTAATTTTGTACCTTTCAAACTTTAAACCAAATGAACTTGATTTTCTAGATGGTGTGGGGTAGGGCTTAATTTTTTTTTCTTTTTTTCCTCATGGGATTATTATTTTACTGTATAGTTATTATTTTACTGTATAGGCCACCATATATCAATTCATTGGACTCTTTTGTTACATTTCTCTTTCCATTGAAAACTGTCCTAAGTATCATAACATCATAAAAAATATTGATATGTAGTGAGTCAGAGGGCCTTCATCTTCATCAGAATTTCTTTGATTTTTTCCTGTTTTCTCTGTGCTATTAATTCTTAACTATGGCGCAGAACCATGATAGCCTGTTTAATTTTTTTACACCTCAGGCCTTTTAAAAACAGATTGTGAACTAACAAGACCTCATTCTGTGTGGTGCTATATTGAATTGGCAATTCTCTCTCACAAGGGCTTCAGACTAAGTTTATCACCCGATATGTAGGGTGATAGAAGTCTTATCTTAGATAAAATAAAAAAAGAACAGCTAACAATGATAAAATACATTTTGAAAACCAAGGTGTAAAAATTCATCAATATATTATGCTGTAATAACTTTGTGATGTCTTTGGTGGCTGTAAAGCTATATAAAATTTTAGATTTTTTTTCATTCTAAAGTTAATATTAATAAAGCAACCTAAAATTTTCTAATTGCATTAGCCTATGTTTTTGAAATTTAATATAGTTTGTTATTATTAACAAACTATATTTGAAGAGTTAGAGATTATAAAATGAACAGATAATTGATGTTACTTTTCTAAGAAATATTTGTTTAAATGGTAGCTGTAAACTGCGAAAGCTTCAGTTGCCTCAAATATATGAATGTAAACAACACAACTGTCCAGCAATCAGAAGATTGCACGCACATACAACCGAGGGCATATTAATTCCCACATTCTCTTAAATAACTGAGGCTTTTAGTCCAAGTATCTGTATATTGTTTATGTGATAAATCAGTCAGCAAAAACACACAAATTATCTTTCCTTAGAAGTTACAGCAAAAAAAAACCAATTTATCACTTCTATTTTGTTTTTGTTTTGATTTGCACTCATGAGAAGCCCATACATAACTGAAAAACTGGTTAGTTTTAGTCTTTCAAATTACGCTTAGAGTGTTGACTTGTGGAATATACCTGATGTCACAGTGACTTCTCTTATCCTTCAACTATAAGATCTGAAATTTGCTTTGATTCAGAAAGACAATTCCTAGGAAAAAATACCTTTCCATTTAATGATGAGGGAGCGTACATAACCAGAAAAATTTCACGATGGAATTTTTGCTTGTCATATAAGATCATATCTAAACCTGACTGGAAATGATAAATGTGAATGAAATCCTAACTTGACCATGAAAAAATATAATAAGTTGTGAAAACTTTGGTAATTATGTTATGACTTTTTTCTATCTTTTCCAGTATGTACTGTCTACTTTCTAGAGAGAAAATAGTCAAAATAGACAAACAATTTGATAAGTTTGAAAGTTACATATTTTTAGTAAAAGCAGCACAGATATTCCTCGTGTAACGACCGAGTTATGTTCTTGCCACTAGATCATTAGATGAATTGGTCGCTAAATGAAGAACTGTATTCAGCATGCACAACAAAGAAATGGTCAAAAGAGACTCCAACTTGATGCCTTTGCTTTTATTTGCATAACTCTTCCATGCAGTACTATAATGTATAACAGAACACAAAATTACAGTACCATACCATATAGCACAATCAGCCAAAAATGACAGTACTGTATAAACAAGGTGTACTGTACAAAAAAGACATTGCGACTCATTAAACATGATATATAGATCTGTACCAAACACAAAGGACATTCAAGCTAACATTTTAGTCATCAAATCCTTCAAATTCCTCATCATTGCCATGAGGATTATCATCAGGAGATGTAGAAGGCCCAGGAAAGGGAGATGATGAAGTAGAAATGGAAGAACTAGTAGTAGGGGTGTAGCTTTTGAGAAGAATCCCATTAGGGTGGTCTGCTCTGCCACTTTCTTATTTGCTTCATAACATCACAGTAGCATCATAAAAGTTTATTCATTTGCCGTTCTATCTTAGTGAACCGTTCAACATCTGGACCCACACCCTCTAGTTCTAACATAGCTTCACTCACTTTTGAGAACACACTGTAGGCAGTATATTGTAGAAATCCATGGGGTTTTTGTTCATGGAATCTAAAATGTACCAATAAACTTTTAAAAACAGAATTGAATAGAGAAGTAGGAGAAACCAGCATAAGGTCACATTGCCACTCATGTTCTTGCGTCTCAAGTCCAGATGCAAGTCAGAAGTCTGGACAGAACACCTGCATCACAGGTCTGAATAGTCATTAAACTAGTAGGTCATTAAATGAAGAATATCTGTATAAGGGTTGTTTTGAAATTATATTTGGCCAAGATCACAGTTTTTTGTTATAATCCATGATTTTTCTTATTTTAAGGACAAAAAAGTGCTTTTTAGAACAAAAATCCCATCACAATATTTCAGCGTATTCCAAATGATGATGTTGTGCATAGATCTAATCAAAGTTTAAGTAGACTTGGTAAGACAGGCTAATAAAGTTGTTCTACATATTATTATTCAATTTTCTTTAAAACTTTTAAAATTTATGACCAGAAAAAGCAGTGTTTGGGTAGTAACACTGTTGTGG
>NW_004955423.1:22277503-22284961 GCF_000276665.1 Chinchilla lanigera
AGCCAGGGTGCTTACTTTGTATACATCCTGAGCCTGTGGAAGAGGAGGGCATGGAGATTATGTGAGAGCTACACGCCCCTTAGGTGGGGGTAGTCTGTTTACAAAGTAACCAAGACAAACACAAAAACAGAAATCTACATTCAGGATAACATATTCAGAATAGTATTTTACTTTCAGTGGTTTTCCTTCTCCAAATTGTTGTCTGTTACGCTATATATACAGCTATAAAATCTCAAATTCCAAACTTTTAGGTTGGATAAAAATATATTTTCTTAACCTTATTCTTTAATTTAGCTGGTATTCAATTCACACTTAATAGCTGACAGTTGAAAGTTTTTCACACTGAAATACATTTTATTAATAAAGAATATTGAGATGAACATATCAATTTAAATACAAAGATGTTTTTCAACTTGATAGTAAAATATTTTGTACAAATTACTATATAGGTTTTGGTCTTCATTGTTGAACTTAAAATATCTGTAGTCAATTTAACTATTTCTAATTTCCATTTCTTTGCATCTATACATTTCACAATTGTGATTGAAGAGATGTTTTCTTCACTTTTCTTTGAATATTGTATGTGTAGATGTGGAATGTTCTTTCATTATATTTCCTATTATTTTATTTTGTTTCCTTTATTTTTATTTAACTAGAGGATTAAAATTGATTTTGGGGGAATATTGAGCCTTTTTATATATTGTCTTTGATACCCTCCATTCCACATATAGTGTCCTCGTTTTATGTTCAGCGTGTCTTAACTTCTCTTTCATATTTTCCTCTCCTTAATCTATGTGCTACGTTTTCTACAAAGTTCGGATCATCACCATTTAGTTAACTAATTCTTTTTCAATGATCTAATGTTATGTTTAACTTATTTTTAATATCACTAATTACATTTAGAATTTCAGGAAGTTCTATTTAGTTATACATTAAAATTTCTGATCTTTCCTGAAAGCACCATATTTCTTGCTCAGGATTTTGATTCACTCCTTTATATTATGTACAGTAGCAATTTTAGTACCAGAAATTCCTACCTAACTTTAAGTGCTGATTTATTTTTTCCTGACTTTTATTCATGGTGGTATATTGTGAGCTTGTTTTCATTTGGACTATGGGAATCTTATGAACCCTTGGTTGTCTCTCTCTAATAAAAATTTGTATTTGTTTTTTCCACATACTCAAGGAAGCTACCAAATTTCAATTTTTATCTTTTTATTTTCCTGATTACACAAATAAGCCCCCAAGTATTTCTGTAATTTATAAGTCTTTAGAAAGTGTCTCTTTTTTCTACCAGAGCCAAAGTTGATGCAACCAGTGCGCTTCCTAAGCCCTATTTTCCAAGGATTCCAGTTTTTAAATTAACCATTTAGTGAAAAATATAACACTTCAAATGTCTGTCATTTCGGTAGAGGTCTTGTCTAACTCCTGCCCTTCTTGTCGATTGGTGTATGTCTGCAGTACATAATGTTCACATTCATTTTGTGGAATTAGCAATAAACTGATCATTTTTGGCCCCTTTTCTGTACCCTCTGTCCCGTTCTCCTGACCCTTTTCTCCATCTCCGAAAAAGTCTGTCTCGATCTTCCTCTTTAATTTACTTATATTTTGGGGTTCTCATATAAGAGAATCCATGTGATATTTAACTTTCTGAATCTCACTGACCTCACTTAACATTATGGTCTCAAGATTCATCCATTTTCCTCCAAATGGAATGAATTCATTCTTCTTTATGGATGAAGAAATTTCCAGTGTATATCTGCCTTTCTTAGGCTAGAGGGCTACTGTCCTACTTAGCTCATTGTTAATAGACAGATTCTAGGTTACTAAACTTGGCAGCTACCAATTTCTACTTTCCACTACCTTCAGGAAAGTTGAAGATTTAATGATTCTTTCCATGTGGTTTCCTGTTTTAGTTTTTGCCTTCTAAGTGTTTCCCTGTTTTTTGAAAGGTTATTGTTCATGACAATAAAAAAGAAGCAGTTTACTAATTTGGTACAACATTTCTAGATATCTTGTCCTAAAGATATTTTCAAGATGTTTAGGGTGATATATTTTAAAAGTGGACTCATGTATTCACTTTCATTACAAATTTGGGGGGTGTTTACTTTGGCATCAAAACATTCATATTAGTTAGGTTAAACAGCACTTTTCTATATTTCCCTTCTGTAGAGCATGATATTATAAAATGTGACAGTGAAAATGAGTCTTATTACCATGATGGCATTACAAAACATATATAACTTTACTGACTGACAGCTTGTAAGTAAAACAAACCAGAGACATATTTTTAGTTAGTATTTTTATGATCCTAATATATGCTCAGCATCAGTGAAAGCAAAAATCTCTTTGAGATACCATTTATCTCTATCAGTTAGATGATGAGCACAGTTTGTGTTTTTTTATTATAGGCTACACTAATCAATAGCATTAATAATTATTGTTGAAGTATAATCTCATCTCCAAATTAGGATAACAGCACGTTTAAACAAATTGAATCAGAAATATGTTCCCAATATTCATCTATCAATTAAGAATTTACAGTTGAGAAATAAGAGGTAGAAAACCATGCAATTTTAGGTTTTTGAGATTCTTTGAGTAGGCCATGAGAAATAATTCAATAAGGTAGAAAATTATAGCCGAGAAATACTAGTAGCAACATACTATTTTTAAACAAAAGTTATATTAAAAAGTACCTAGTTTTCCCTCTGGTAAGTATTTTTATATATGTATTTTTCTGAGTATTAAATAATATATGCTTATGGTTAAAATCCTAAGCACTAAATAAATTTTATAAAGTAAAATATGATTTTTTTTAAATACTTCCTACCCTTGAAATGGCACCAGTTCTTATGTGGGATACTTTTCTGAATTTTTTCTATATAGTAACATGTAGTTATGTTGTTAACTTTATCTCCCAGAAGCACGTTCTTACTAAGTATACTTCCTTCTAACTCCCTTCTTGCTGAACATTATGCTGTGAAATGTGCTTCAGTTTAGTACTAATGTAGTGATATCCTGTTCTTATGAGAAACTTCAAAGAATTCCATTGATGGTATGTGCCACAATTTATGAAACCTCTTTTTAGAATGGTTGTTAAGTGAATATCAAATTTTTCACAATTTGAACAATTTTACAATGAACATTTGTGTGCTTGTTTTTACATTCTTGTGTGAGAGTTTTATAGCATATATTTTTTAGAAATATTACTGGCAGGGGTAATGATATAGTTCAGTAGTAAAGTACTTACCTAACATATGCAAGGTCCTGGGTTCAATCTTCAGCATGGGGGAAAAAAGAGATAGAATTAAAAAGAGAAATAAGTGAATATTATTGACAGTTTAAAAACTATATTTATAAACATTTGATAGTAATTTTCCTTTCCAAAATATTAAACTGTTTAAGTACTTCATATTCACACCAACTGTGTATAAGAATTTCTGTTTTCACTGAATTTTTGATCCTGGATACCAGTCACATTGAAATCTTTCCAATCTAATAGATGAACACACTTGATTTGCTTAACCCTTCTATCTTTAATAAAGAAAGTCTGAAATGTATGGGGTTTATCTATAAGTGGAAAAGATTTTATTTTTTCAACATATTTTCTAACTGGCAAAAGAATAACTACAAGTGAAGTATCGATATAGACCTCAGAATGTTACCTATAAAAATCAGTTTTTAGTTAAGTCCCACGGGACTTAGTAGCAAGAGGAAAAGGCATTGGAGGTTTTTCAATTCATTATATATCCCCAGGATCACAACACCCAGATCCTCATTTTTCCCAAGAAAAGGTCACAGATCTGAGAATCTCTGATATCCTCCTGGATTTAAACCACATCAATGAAGTAACCTTCACCCAGTTGAGTTAATGGAATGTTTTAGTGTACAGAGAAAAATTTGGCATTACACCGATTCAGGCAAAGGACTTTTGATAACCTTGTTTTTCCCATCAGACACTGACAGTTCACACTGTATAATCTTCAACTCAATGACATTTTCTTAGTTTCATTGCTTGAAAATGCTATAGCCCAGTGTCTCTTAGCTTGGATTACTTAGCGTATTTGCTCATGCATGGGCAAAGAAAACGAAATCTAGTTCACTGTCAGTCATTTTGTTTTAAACTTGATATTTGACTTTGAATGAAGAAGAATAGTATTTGTTTTTTTACAATAGTTTCTCCAAGTATTTATTTATTTATTTATTTATTTATTTATTTTTTAAATAAAAGGAGGAAAACATCCAAGCATTTAAAAGTAATGAGAATCTGGTAAGCTTGAGAATGAATAGATAATAAGAATATCATGATGAATATAATTTATTTGCAGTATTAAGCCAGTGGGAATGATTTTACTTCATTACATAAAGAAGTAATAAATCAGGATGTAGATGCTATTTTTAAAGCATAACAGGGTATTTTTTTTTTTTTTTGGTTTTTCTCCAGTACCAGGAACCAAACTCACGACCTTGCGCTTGCCAGGCAGGCGCTTTGCCGCTGAGCTAAATCCCCAGCCCTCATAACAGGGTATTTTATAATGTTAAGTACATATCTAAAAGATTAGAAAGATCAGAAAGGTACTTAACCTTTATGAATTATATATCATTAAATATATCCAGATATAATCTTATTTTTCTAAAGTATACACCTGGTTAATTTAAGATTTCCATTTAAAGAAATTAAAGAATTTAAAAGAATTATTTAATTCTCTGAAAATAAATCAAAATTTTATAAAGTTAGCAGAGTTTCCACATGAAAAACTTCTTAATTTTACAGTTGAACTGGCTGATGTGCTATGCACAATGTATCGGCATATATTTTTTTCAAAGATAATAATAAAAAAGAACAATAGCAAAATACCAATAACATAGACAAAAACAAAACAAAGCGAAACCAATAGAAATGAAAAAAATATGGAAAAGAAAAACAATAGAAATGATACAGGGTTTCAGAACAAAATGATAGAAATTAACAGTGGCTGTTATATTATGTACTGTTATTGTCAACAAAGTTGCTCAGATTACCAGATATAAGAATGAAAGACTGATCAAACCATTAAAGAGAATAAAAAATAGAAACAAAACAAAAAAACATTAGAAATGATATAGAGTTTCACTAGATAAGATGGTAGCAATTCACCAGTGGTTGTTATATTGCATACTGTCTTCAAATTAGTTGTTCAGCATTGGTGGTATAGCGCTAAGCATAGCTTCCTTCCAAATTAGTTGTTCAGATTACAAGATACAAGCATGTGAAATTGGTCAGAAAGAAGAAAAAAAATTAGGTATTAACTGTTCCTTTCAATAAACCGCTAGACTTCAGCACTACAGTGATCCCAGCTATATATATTTGCAACTATAATCTATCACAAAATGATTTAAGAAATATTACATCTTATTCATACTTTCACCATTGTTTTTTTTCCTATGATTATTAGAATGTCTGTCTATTTGAAATTATAGGCTATTAGCTGATTGCTATAAGAATGATTACAAGCCTTTTTGACTTGTTTTCAAATTCTACCAAGTGTATGGTTAATCATAGAAAATTAAGCTCAATCCATTCATGAGTACTTACTCTGCATAGAACACCGAGTCTAATGAGCAGTATACAATGCAATATTGTGATCCCCTAACTGACAGTGACTTAGCATTTAGTTTCAGATAATGGAACTGCAGCGCAAAACTTCCCTGCCCCGTGATGAGATTTATTTAACAATCTCAGTTGATGCAAATATCTGGTATCTTGAGCCAGTGGATACTCAAAAATTATTTGGATGCATAAATGAGTCTTAATTTATTTTTCAGGAAGGAGCGCATTGTTTCCACCTCCAGTCCTCTGCTCTCTGATGAGGTGAACACCAGAGTCCAAGGCTTCTCTGCTTCACACTTACATGCTGCAAAGCAAAATAGAGCACAACATAGACGGGCTCCTCAACATGGACAGAGCGCATGCGTCCTTATGCCTCCGTTTCCCCATCCACTTGTATACGATTGCTTGTTTTCATCTTACCTTCCATAAGCCTCACCCATTCTTGTCCTATAATTTCTGCTGCGAAATTCCTAGGACTTCTCATAATGAAGAAAAAATAAACCAAGCCTCTGGTCCGCAGCAGCATGAAGGCCACATACAGATGTTTGACCAACTCCTGAAAGAATGGGACTACCGGGTTCTCTCCTTCCAGGGACACAAAACCCAAGGAAGAAGGCCCTTTCCAGAGGGGTTAGAGATAAGAAAATCTTTATTTCACTTACTTGCTTTCACAGATTACCCATGCTAGTGGAATAAACCAAAAAATGTATTAGAACATTTATCAGTACAAAGGACAACAGGTAAGTACATATCCATATAAATAATTGAAACTATTTATAGCTCTATTGTCTAGGATACAATCATTCATGGTAAATGGAATTTATTGTTATTTTTTATTTTTATTTTCTTCCCTGAGGACTAGAGTGGGAAATTACATAAGAGGTGAAAGTACAAGGTGATACTGGATACATTATTCTGCAAAGTAAAGCAGGCCGTAGTACTGAAGACAATTGACAGGCAAAAAAAAAAGCTAAATAAATTGAAAGGTACAGGCTAGAAGGGCAGTGGGCAGTATTTGGTGAAGAAGTGTAGGAGAGGGCTGGGGGATTTAGCTCAGCGGCACAGCGCCTGCCTGGCAAGCGCAAGGTTGTGAGTTTGATAACCGGTACCGGAAAAAAAGACAACCCCCGGAAAAAAAAGGAGAGATCGAAGGAAGGTAGGAGAGATCGAAGGAAGGAGGTAGTCTGGGAAAGAAAATCATATAGAGCACAGGATAGATAGATTGTGGGATTTCAGTTACAAAATGTGATTCTGGCTTACAACTATCAAATTTTTTCAAAAAATACTAATAGAAAGAAATGCGGATTGTACTTACACATCTAAGTACTAGCAAAGAAAGCTTCAAACATTACATATTATTTCTGGAAGAGTAAGAAAAAATCAACCCAAGAGGATGATAACTCACATGTAGGTTATACATATGAAAAAAATAGTAATTATTTATTGCAGAACATGAGCAGCCCTGGATGAATACATCAAGAGCAAGCACTTGATGAGTTTAGTAATGGCATGGGCAAGAGATTTTTCATAAAGAAGAGGAATTTCAAAGTTCTTCCCAATTTATATTAAAAACCACGCAGTGTCTTACAAACCACACAGCAGTTTCCTATGAACCTCACGGAGATCAGGAGACCTAAAAGCTGCTCAGAACAGAATACTCATGTGTTTCCTGGAGAATACTCATCTCAGAATATGAAGAGGGTGTACTGCAGCCTGTTCTGAGCCTGAGGAATGTGGATGAGTCAGAAAAGTTATTAAAACCCTCATAAACCTCTAGCATAGAAGCATAGTCTTTAAACTTTTGTGCAGTTTTATTTTATTTTTCCTACTTAATGAGACAAAGGAACACGCTGAATCTTTTTTTTTTT
>NW_004955423.1:22291381-22375610 GCF_000276665.1 Chinchilla lanigera
TCTAACACGCTGAATCTTAAGGTTTCTCAAAACAAGTGTCGCCATTTGATGACATGAATTATAGTCTTTATTTTCTAGGAAAAATTAAACTATAGGGGTTTATTTTAAACAATTATTTTTAATAAAAATCCAAATCTATAAATTTTATCATTTGCACTTAAACATTTAATTTTTAAAAAATGTTTTAAAGTTTTGAAAGATATTTTATTAATACACGTCAATATGACAAATATTCCGTGACGACGGAGTTTGTTTCCGGAAGAGGGTATACACGATTAACACATCTTAATCAATGGCACTTCCTCACCCGCTCCCCTCTCCTTTCCTCCTCGCTCTCATTTGTTTTCCAGAACCCTACCTTCTGCTTTCCTGTCTTTTCCTTTATTTTAATCATGAATTATTTATGTAAATTATATTCTTAAAATTAATCCATACAATTGTGAAGGCATATACAAAAGGCCTTGAGATATTAGCCAATTAGAACAATTAGGTGTTATCCCCCTTAGGTTATCTTTGAATAGTGACGTCATCTCCTATTTTCTCTCACCCTTTCTCTTTAACCCTGGTCTCTCACATACTCACTTTCAATGACACTAAGTAATACCTGGTAAGTTGATGTTTGAAGGACCTTTATAGTCTTCAGATGTTACGAGGAAATGAATATAATAAGCCCCAAATTATGTGTCTTTGATATATTAGGCCTTGCAAAATTAAATAATAAAAATACAAATGTAAATGATACACTGAAGAGCTAACCGGTTGGGAACACAGTGTCTGTGAGGTTAAAAATATGGCACTGAGAACAAAACTAGGTTCAAACTGCAGTTCTAAAACACACTGTCCAGAGCTTGGCATTGTTAAGAATATAAGTGGTCAACGGCTTCATCCCTAAAATAGGAATGCCATCCACTTCTCTAGGTCATATGAATATTAAATGAAATAATACCTCTAAAGGTCTTCCCATGTGCTTAGCACATAGTATGGGCTATATAAATGATTGTTATTTTTTATTTTTAGCCCTCATATTTAAATTTCAATAGTAGTTTAGAAGTGAAACCAATCATATTCATATCAGAATCTTTGTCAGCCCTGGGGCTTCAGTTTTGGGTGACAGAGGTAACGTCTATCATGTTTGTGTGAAACCCTCACGGGGCTGGGCACCTGGTAATCACTGTCAAATTTTTGTTGACTTGTTGAATGACTGTACCATCTGGGGAAAGTTGTAGAATGTTAGTAGCTCCAAGAAACATTTGGAAAAGTATATATCTACACAGGGTCAATTATCAGCATTTGGACATGATTCTGTAGAAGTTATAAGGCTTTACTGAATTCTGCTTTAGAGCCAAGTTTGTGGCCTTCTTTTTACAGTGAGGGAACCAACAAAGGTCAGCTCAGTGAAAAGGGCAGCAAGTTGTTCAGTGCGTTGTTGTAAGGTACAAAACGCTGAAGATTTAATGTTATGGTCTACTCAAGCATAAAGGCAACGGATACAGGGAAAAGAAAAATAAGGCAGTGCCATTAAGTGAATTTTAAGTCCTCCAGTGGTGAGATGAAGTGAGATATTTGTTTATTAATTAGAAAATCTGATTGCTAATACCAACTGGTACCTTTGATGACTACATCTTCATAAGTATTTGATGCACACGTCTGTTCTCACACGATGTTTTGACTTCCTTCTCTAGCTATTACTCCCCACTCAAGCTGACACCCTCTAAGCTCCTCCAACTTTCCAAACAATTCATTTCCAGGGAATTTTGCCATTTGTTTTCCCTCTGCCTGGATTGTTGCTTCTCCGAGTGTCCATATAGCTCACCTTCTTTCTTAGAGATCATTAATTAAAAAACCCTCTTTCTCAATGATGATTCATAGTCATCATTATAAATTTTAGTTACACAAATTTTATATCAGTGTCTTCTGTTCCAATATGTTCTCCTACTCAGCTCGAAATATATCTTACACATCTTGTTTACTGTTGTTTTCTCCCATTTTAAAGTCAAATCCATGAGAGATTTTTGTCTTTTTCTTAACTACCACTCCTGGGGGAATTAACACATGGTAGTTAATTAGTAAATATTTGTTGAATTAAAGATTGAATGAACTGATGCTTATTTAAACATTTAAAGTTTTGAAAGTGCACTCAGACTCACTTGTTCTTTCGTCTTCTAAATGGTTCTGCAAAGTAAGTGGGATTACTTTTAGCTAGAGAAGTAGATGAGGACTATGA
Source organism: Chinchilla lanigera (assembly GCF_000276665.1). NCBI lineage: Eukaryota > Metazoa > Chordata > Mammalia > Rodentia > Chinchillidae > Chinchilla > Chinchilla lanigera. The sequence goes on from NW_004955423.1 coordinate 22,293,606, forward strand.
AAGAGATGACACTTGAAACCTGGGTAGAATAATTGAAAAATATAAACATTAGTACATTCTAAACCTAACATATCTCCTAAGAATCTTATGGATCCAGCTAATTTTGAGTAAAAAACTATGAACTGTTAAATTATTACTTATATTACCAATGAAAAATATGTTAAATTTGTTAGTTACGGCATGTTTATAGTACATAATGCTTATATTTCTTGTGTGGAGTTGAAACGTGTACATAACATACCTTAATTGTTTTCTCCATTGGTTTTCCCTCCACTCCCTTTCCCATCCCCCTTCTCTTGATCCCCTTCCCATTTGAAAAAGATCTATTTCTCTACTTCCTATTATGTACCTTTTACTTTAATCTCTATTTGTAATTTGAATTTCTCAGACAGTATGAGAAAACATACAAGGTCTTGAGTCTGACTTATTTCACTTAACATGTTCTCAAGGTACATAACTGTCCTACAAATGACTCAAGTTTATCTTTCGTTATGGCCGGGTAGAGTACCGCTGTGTGTATGAACTACATATCCTTCATCCATTTATCTGTTGATGGACATATAATCTGCTTCCAAGATTTAGCTGTTATGAATTGTGCTGCTGCAAACATGGGTATGCCCGTGTCACTGTAACATGGTATCTTTAACTCTTTTGGGAAGACACCTAGAAAGGGAATATCTGGGTTAAGGGGAATTTCTAGTTTTCATTATTTGAGGAATCTTCATAATGCTCTCCATACTGATTGTACTAGCTAACACTACCACCAGCAATGTAGAAGCGTTCCTTTTTCCTTGCAGCTTCACCAGCAATTGTTATTATTCCATTACTTAATGATAGCCTTTCTTTTAGAGGTAGGATAGAATCTCAGTGTTGTTTTAATTTGCATTTTTTTTGTCATGCACATGTGATTTAAATTCTCCAACTTCTGGTCCAAGAACCCTTGACATCATAAATGTCTCCTATTGCTCTTTGCATAACTTTCCTTCAGTCTTTTTCCTCAGCTTCCTTCTTCCCTGCCTGACTTCTTATCAGGAAGATATTACAGAGCTTTGATTTTAAGCAATTTAATTACAGTGAAATTTGTTTAAAATACTGAAAGAAAAATAATGTCTGGAAAGTTACATGAATGATCCATTGGCAGTGCGAGATAGCCTTGGTACAATTTTTAAAAATCATACCTAGATATTTCAAGGTAGGTGTTATTGTCCTGTTTGGTCTTTTCTATAACAAGCTTCACCTCCCTATTGATTGGCACATTGCACGTGCTCACTCAATCTTTGTTAAATGGACATTTGTTACATTAACACAAATCAACTACTGATTAGTAGAGAATGAAATTAAAGATAAATAGGGTTATGAATCCACTCATACATCTTCAACAAAAACCACCTGGTCTCTAATAATGTTCAAGAAGTTGTTCTATGTATTGGAGAGGTGATGATGAACAAACAGGTCCTGATTATGCCTCCATCTTCTAGGCTTGCAGGAAAAACAGATATGCAGCCACACTTTACCTGCTCTTTTGATAGGAAGCAGTTCTCAATAAAGGAGACAGCAGTATGACAGCAAGTAACAAAAGATATATCTACATCCGATTATAAACTCCCAGTGTAAGTTTACAAAAATTTAAAAGGTGTCTTCTCAGTGTGGCAAAGAAGATGCTCATTGTTAGACCGAAGATAAACTCACAGAAGAAATTCCACAAATAAACAGGAAAGTGAAGGTGAAAATTTCCTCCTTTTCTCTGGGAAATTTTCAACAAGATGTTTTAATACGTTAGACACCAGAACAATATTCGGCAATGGGAAAAGAAATGGGCAGAGCAGACCCGGTGCTACTTATGACAGACAGTAAGACAAGTTCTTGTGTTCAGAGATACTTAGAAGATGAATTCCAAAATTGGATAATTTTATTCAGGGGCAAAGAATGAAATTGGAGAAAGTCATAGGAGACTTGCTTGTACAAATGGAATTGTATTTTTTAAAAATATTCCTCCCTAGTGGTTCAATTTGTTCGGATATGAATTCTACTGGGTATTTAACTCATACTTCTGGGATAGGGACCAGTGCTGGTCCAAAGGGAAATTAAAATGTAAAAATGTCTAGCTACTGTCTATCTTTCCAAATTCAGTGTATGTTTCCAGCTGTACTACTCTTTATTAAGACAGTTTTTCATTTTGAGATTATGACATTTCTAATTTTTATGCTAAAATATTAGTCTTTAAAGAAATATGTGCTATGTGGAATACACAGTTATACAACACCTTATCCGTACACAGATAACGGATTTTTAGAGATACATATTTATACAAATCCTCCCTGTTGCCCTTGGTTTGTGCTAGCTAGCAACATGCCTATCTAAAATAGGGGGAAAATGGGATTATCCCAAGTGCTAAGTGGTAGATTCAATTATGGAAGGAGAAGACGTTTGTAAGGAGAAACATGATTAAATTACGTCTGCTGAAAGAGATGGTAAGGAGCAGATATTGTTGTTTCCCCATAGTCACATTATGACTGTCTCACACATAACAAAACCTCTATTCCATTCCGATACTGAGTGTCCTGTGACAAAGAAAGGAAGGCCGGCATATCAGGGTGATCCCGCAACATGCAGGGCTTGGCTTAGGTTTGCCAAGAGATGGAAGGAACCGTCTGCTGTGATTTTTTCTGGAGGAATGTGTTTGTTTCTGATAATAAAAGAAAAAAAATACAAAAGATAAATGTGGGTTGTTCTGCTTGTTGCTTTGGCTGCTGTGGACTGTTTTTCCTTTGTGAGGCCCCTCTGCCATGCCACCCTTCCCTGGAGCCAGCTGATTATGAACTGAAATCTCTATAATCTGTGAGCTCTAGAAACCTTTCCTCCTTTAATTCTAGGTGCTGGGTATTTTGTCCCAGCAACAAGAAAAGTAACTAAGACTGGGGTTGAACTGGTACCCAGCTCTGTTTTTATTTTCTGTTTTAAAACATGGTCTCACTAAGTCACTAAGCTGCTGAGACTGGGTTCAAACTTGCAGTCCAACCTACCAGAGTGCTAGGATTACACCTGAGCCCTCTCCTTGACTAGACCTTGACCTTGGTCTGTGTTCTTGCCAGGGTGCATAAGAGCCCCGTGTGAGTAAGAATCCCACTAGGTCAGTTTAGAGAAAGTCTTCTGCTCCTTGATGTCTGGTCACCGCAGTATCCAATGAAATTCCTTGTCTCCAGATTGACCCCGGCCTGCCTTCAGCAAGAATCCTATTAGTGGAGCAAAAATTGTCTTAATCCTTGTGTTTCCTCTTAGCAATTTTCCAACAGCTGACCTTGCCCAACCTGCTCCTTGGCTGTCAATCTCCGTGCCTTGTTACCTATTGTGATAGTCCTCAGAGGTCTTCTTCACTATTGTAATAAGTGTCAGAACATTTTCTTCTCCTTCTCCTCCTCCTTTTTCCCCGTCTTCTTTTTCTTCTTCTTCCCCCTTCCTCTCCCCCTCTCTCTTTTTCTCCCCCTCCCTCTCTGTGTACCAGGGATGGAACCCTGGGGAGGTCTACCACTAAGCTACATTCCCAGTCCTTTTAAAATTATTTTTTGGGACAAGGTCTTTCTAGATTGCTAGTTAGGACTTGAACTTGCAGTCCTCCTACCTCCATCTCCCTGAGTGCTAGGATTATAGACATGTACTACCACACCTGGCTGTTTTTTTTCCTTAAGAGCTGCAGTGTATTGAACAGCGGCCCCAAGAAGTTTTGTCCATATCCTAATACATCTGGGGAGCCTGTATTACTTTATATGGCAAAAGAGTGACTGTTGCCTTATAGGGCAAAAAGAAGTGACTAAATTCGGGATTCTCTGAGGAGGACCTTATCCTGGATTATCTCAGCAGGTTCTAAATTCAATCACATGTATCCCTTTAGGAGAGAAGCAAAGGGAGTTCTGTGACACAGGACAGAAAACAGAAGTAAAGACAAAGTGAAGACAGAGGCAGAGGCTAGAGTGATGTAGCCTCAAGCAAAGAAACACATGCAAGCACCCGAAAGTGCAAGAGATGAGAATCCCCCACAATGCCTTGGGAAAGCAAGCTCCTCCCATTTTGGACTCCTGGCATCCAGGACTCTGGAAGAACTTATTTCTCTTATCTTATGCCACCACGTTTGTGGCAGCTTGTTAGAGCAGCCACAGAAACTCATGCCAAATTGAAGTTAAGAGGTGGGGCTTGTAGGCTGCTGAAGGTTAAGGAGCAGTGCACCCAAACCTGTCATCTGGTATTTTTACAATAAGCTTGAATTATTTTTATAATAAAAAGTAACCATTAAACAGCATTAAAAAGGATAAATGTCCTCCCTTACTTCTGTCTTGAAAGGTATAAATTGAGGAAGTCCTGTGGAACCTTGGCAGTCATGTTGAGGTCACGGAAGAAAGCACAGTGAATCTCTGACAGGCTGACTGAGAACTCTGACATTCCTCACCTGTGAGGTCAGTACTGGGACCACGAACCTCCATTCATTTTGCTGCCATAGGGGAAAAAAACATTGAAGGCACTTTTAGTTATGCATTCTTTTATATGAAGTCAAAAGCATTCTATTGAGTCATGAGGAGTTTTTGTGGGTCTCGTTTCAAAGCCATTAACTGTGCGATTAACTATATTGTAAGCTATTGATATCTTATTCAGATCACACAGTGAATAGCATATAAAACACTAATTATGCATTTTGAATAAAAGAGTAACATCGTTGGTCATAAATGCGATGGTTGGCTTAGTATACTGTTACTCTCAAGTGCAGGTCTGAAAAAGTGCTGGAAAATAGGATGCACTTGTTAAAATGCTAGCATTGTAGTTAAACAGCTTGTCTGTTAGTGCAGCATCATAAACTCTTACTGTTATGAAATATACAAGTCGAAGTTTTAAAAGTCCTTACCTGGGGCATGAATCAGTCACCACATGGGTATGGAGGGTGTTAGACACAAATGACATAACCTTAACAAATTATTCCCTATAAGAAGAAAGCAACAGGTGAAGGTCAAAATTATAAAATTCTACTAGGCTGGAAATTTGATAATAAAAATAGCTTTCTTGTGGTACTTGGGGTACTACTACCAAAGAGATCAGAAAATATGACTCAAATGAGTTTACTAGTAAAGAATGTCATTAGTTTAAATAACGTGAATTCTACACAGACAGATGATTTCAGGATTTGTTTGCCTAAAATGGCTATGGTGTTGTAAAAACCTCAGCTCATTTCTCTAGTTCTGCCTCTTAGCACCGAGCTTACTGGGTTCTTGATAATAGCAACTAAAGTACATTTTTTCTTGTTCATTTGTAGACTTATGATGTGAGATAAAGTCATCTTATCACTCTTTTAAATGTTAGGGATAATTTTTTAGATGCTTCTACTAAACTTTCTTTCTGACTCTTTTTTTGGTCAGAATTAGACTACTTGTTGCAATGGACTGAATGTTTTTGTTCACCCGCCCCATTTCATATTAAAACTCTACCCCTCCAAGAAGATGACCATGTAATCTGCATGAATGGAATTAATAATTTTATTTAAAAAAGGTCCCAGAGAACTCTCTCAGCCTCTTTCCACCATGTGTGGGTCCAATGTATAGAGTGAAGTCCAGAACTTGGTAGAGGGACCTCACCAGCACCCTGACCTCAGAATTTCAGGCTGCTGGACTTCCAGAAATAACTTTCTATTTGTAAGCAACCTGGTCCATTCTACTCTGTCCTAGCAACCTGAACTGTAAGACACTTGTTCATTCTTGGACCCTTTCCAGACAAAAAGGAATGAGGCTCTTAGAACAAAGAGGGCTATCATAGCCCTGAAAGATAGAGACAGTGTGTTGGTTTGGGGGTTATTTTTGCAGGAGGAACAATATAATACAGGATACACAGTTTATTTGATTATTTATAATAGTCATCCAAAGAATGATATACAAAAAAGTGCAGGAAATCTGTCTACACACTAAGACTAAGGAATCCAGCTGAGGGTCTGGATCCCGCAACAATGTCCTACATGAGTCTAGCTGAACACCTAGAGCTCATAACAACGCCTCCCATGAATCCAACTGGAGGCCCAGAGGCCATGACAACATCTCATGCAGGCCTGTTTCATGAAGATCTGCGCTGGGAAGGCCCAAAGGTCAGTGGTAGAATCTACAAAGGCTATGCCAGCAGGATGAAAGACCTATGCTAGCAGGCTGAGGTATCTACACTGCAGCCAGGAAGTGATGCCCAGAAGAACCAGAGCTCCCCCAAAAGGTACCACAGCCATTCTTGGCAACAGTGAGGTCCCGAGCTCCTCCGATGATCAGGATGGCTGAGTTCATCAGGGAAACCAATACAGCAAGCTTTTCCAAGAGGCTGGCAGTGCACCATCTTCCCCTCTGGGACCAGGAAGCAATGCTTAAAGTGAGGACCAGAGCTCCCCCAAAGTGAACTGAAGCCATTCTCAGTGCCAGCAAAGTCCTGAGCTCCTTGGAGGATGAAAACAGCCAAGTTCATCAGGAAAGCCAGCTCCCCGCAGCTTCTATGATCTCCCAACAGCCTCTCTCTGAGCTCCCAACAGCCTCTCAGCTCCCAACAGCCTCCTTCTTGTCCTCCAGGTCTGCCTCTTATGCTGCTGGCAACAGTCCTCAGGTGGGCCTCCCACACCCATCAACACACTCACTCAGTTCAGCTGGGGGCTATAAATTGACCACCAGTTATCAGTCTGCTACAGACAGCTTTCCTGAACCATATGTGTTACATGTGCTGTACCAAAATAAAAGCGAGGTTCACATAAGAGAAAACAGGTGGATGAAGATAACCAAGAAAACAGTCACTGCCTTTCTTATACAGGGTCATCAAGAACCTATTATATTAATAAAATTGCTAAGATTTTTTATTCATTGAAATACTTAGCTATAATATTATCTATGTGTAGTGGATTGATAACTGGTGGTCAGCTTATAACCCCCAGCTCAACTGAGTAAGTGTGGTGCTGGGTGTGGGAGGCCCACCTGGGGACTGTTGCCAGCAGCATAAGAGGCAGACCTGGAGAAGAAGAAGGAGGCTGTTGGGCTCTGAGAGAGGCTGTTGGGAGTTCATAGAAGCTGTGGGGAGCATCGTGCTGGCTTTCCTGATGAACTTGGCTACTTTCATCCTCGGAGGAGCTCAGGACCTGGTTGGCACTGAGAATGGCTTCAGTTCACTTTGGGGAGCTCTGGTCCTCACTTTGGGCATCGCTTCCTGGCTCCAGAGGGGAAGATGGTGTGCTGCTGATCTGCAGGAGAAGCTTGCTGCTTTGGTTTCCCTGATGGGAACTCGGCCATCTTGATCATCGGAGGAGCTCGGGACTTCACTGTTGCTGAGGATGGCTGTGGTACCTTTCGGGGGAGCTCTGATTCTTCTGAGTGTCACTTCCTGGCTCCAGTGCAGATCCCTCAGGCTGCTAGCACAGGTCCTTCATCCTGTTGGCACAGACTTTGTAGATTCCACCACTGACCTTTGGGCCTTCTCAGCACAGTTCTGTGAAACAGGCCTGCATGAGATGTTGTCATGGCCTCTGGGCCTCCAGTTGGATTCGTGGGAGGCATTGTTATGAGCTTTAGGGATTCAGCTGGACTCATGTAGGACATTATTGTGGGATCCAGGCCCTCAGCTGGTTTCCTTGGTCTTAGTGTGTGGACAGATTTCCTGCATTCTTTTGTATATCATTCTTTGGGTGACTATTATAAATAATCATATAAAGTATGTGTCCTGTAGTATATTGTTCCCTTTGCAAAAATTACCCTCAAGCCAACACGCTATGTGATTAGTAGATGGTATGGTGAAGACCGCTAGTGACGTAGCATACTGCTTAAATTTTGCTGTTGTGGCTTCCTGCAAACCCTTCTGCTCATGCCACGTGGTTCCTACAGCTTTCCACCATCAGGTCTTCATTCTTGTGCCCAGCTTGAAGGAATACCTCCTGTGGGGATGCTGGCAGTGCTTCTCTGCGGGACAGAGAAAACGGTGTCCGAACTTCATGGACCAGTCTAAACTGGTGGTCAGAATTGGTATACATCACTTCACTGAGATTTCACTGAGTATAGGAAATTTTGCAGTAAATCATGATGTCATGGTGACACAGAAGTTAAATCCTCTCACAAGCAACTAACAGCAGTAGTAATTCACTCTATCACCCCTGGAAGGCATCCATGTGTTCTTTCCTGCCTTGTTCCGGCTGTATCCAGGTAACAGGTAATGTTTGAACATTCATGGTCACGGCTCCACGTACCTCTTTAACCAGTAGTCTAATTATCCAGAATAAATTTCTTGAAATTCACTTTTAAATAAACATTTAATTTCTTTACCAACATAACAATTAGTAGCATTCTTACAAATAATTCTGTCTCAGTTATTTGCCACTTAAGGTAAATATTACTAGAGTTGTAATTAACAAACATTTTGACCTCTGGGCCCCTTGGTAATCTTAAAAAGTATTGAGGCCCCAAAAGAGGTTTTTAAATATAGATTTTTTTCAATCTGTATTTACCTTGTGTGGTAAGAATGAAAGCTAAAATTTTCAAATTTTGTACTCATCCATTTTCAAACAACATGTTAAGATGAATAGCATATTTTTATTAAAAAGATATCTTTGAAATTATATAATTCTGTAAGCAGGGAAATATTGTTTCCTATTATTGTAAACAGTACAGTAAGGTTATTATACCTGCTATATCCATGCTATATTCCTTTTAGTGAAAGTATATACAAAGTCCATATATATAGAAAAAGGAAGAGAATTTTATATTTTATATATTCTTTGATAACGCACTAAGACTTATCAAGTAGTAAGTTTATAAAAGGTCACTGCAATATAGAATGAAGCCAACCAATAAATTTTCAGTATTCTCCGACAGCAGAATCCACTGGATTTATATTTTGAATGAACCTTCTACCCATGTAGGACTTGGTACCACCATTCATATTCATTTGAAATATTGGCTCTCAAATCTATGTAGATCTTTCAAACACTGAAATATTTCATCACTTGATAAAAAAATGTTCATTAATATTGCTATTGCTATCATCAGAAAAGTCTTTAAGTATTGGGAAGCTATCAGGCTCCCAACAGCAGATGTAAGTTTTCTGAAATACCAGTTTCCACTTGAAAACACACTTTGTCAGAGGCCACAACACTGTCAATTGTTTTCCTAAAGATATCAGGCTTACTTTGTTCATTTTTAGGAAAATATGTGTACTGTATGTTCCACTATTAATGACTATAGTTTGCCTATCTACCACTCTCAAATTTATAATGATGTTCTTGGGGAAAAAAAATTGTTTTAGCTTACAACTCGAACAAACACACAAGTGCTTTTGTTGGTACAAATAATTTGTTGCTGTTGTTATGTAGTAGAAAAGTTGTGGTGTCATTCCCATTTTTGTCACACAGAACATATGAAAAAGAAGTGTATTCAAAGTTTGAGATATCATGAAATTAACAGTTTCCATTTTTAATCAAGAACATTGTTATATAAAGTGGACATTCTATTGTTATTTTATTTTTGTTATTTTTAAGTGAGATCATGTAGTGAATTACAATTAACAGTACAAATTGGTGATATTCTCTCTATTCTTGTTAAAAAAAAAGCCAACAATTTTATCCACCATTAGTGGAAACTTTAATGTAGCAAAGAAAGCAGATAATGTCTCCATACTACTATGAACATCTTTTTTGTCTTCTGGATTTCTTCAGAAGGCATTGAGGACATTCAGAGGTCCACAAAGCACAATGTGAGATTTACTCCTCTACAGAAACCTTGTAAAATCTGCCATTTTTAACTTACATGTTAAGCTTACACTAAAAAAAAAAAAAATTTGTAACCTTGTTCTCTTCTCGGCCCTGTGATAAGCACTAAAGGCAAAAAGCTGTAAAATGGTTCTGAAATTATTCTAGGCCAGGAGTAGACTTTTGAATGCATAACTAAATTCTAGTGTCACAGTGCTCTGAACAGCCGAGGAAATAATCAGAGCACAGAGTGATACCTAGTTGTGCCTGCAGGTTTAGGCAGCAACACCCAGAGTTGAAAAGAGGTTTCCAGATGCATAAACAGGAGGTGGGGGGGAGTTCAGTCCAAGAAAGAACCCTGAAATAAAGCAGGAAGTCTCGAGATCTATATGCAATTTACTATCTCAAAAGTGAAACTGGTGACCTTAGAGAGTAAATTTGTGGTACCCAATTAACTGACTTAGGCATTAAAATGCTGAGGTTGGATCAGTCAGATTTAGGTGTGAATTAGGAACAGAAGGAAGGGAGAAACAGGGCCTGGGGCAGAGAAGGGTGAGAGAGGGGACATTTGAAGAGTTGTGGTTAGAAGCATCTGTGTCTAGGAGACACCAAGTGAACTGGTGCTACTAGAACTGGATATATGCGCGTCAAATGTCAAGGTGAAATCATGAGCAAATGGATTTGTATCATTAGTGTACAGATGGCCATTGAAGCCCCGGGTCCGTGGGCAGGGGACCAAGAGCAGTCCTGGGAAATGTCAGAGTTGGAAGAACCTAGGGAGCACAATACAAATGAACAGGCAGAGAAATGGGTGGTAAGCTGGTTTGGGTTGATACTAAGCTTTAAATGGATGGATTTTAAATAAGCAGATTACCTTCCACTGTCCAGCGGGGCCTCATCCAGTCAGCTGAAAGGCTGAATAAACAAGGAGACCAGCATTCTGAATCAGGAGGGATTCCTTGACTACCTCGTTCTCAGCCTTCACTTGCACTGCGGGATCTCCCGAGTCTCAAGTCTGCTGGCCTACACTGCCAGTGTGCACTTGCCAGATGTGGAAATGAATATGTGCATCTGTATCTCTACACATAGATATCCCCTTGTCTCTGCGTTGTTTTTTTTTTTTTTTAACCTTCGACAAACATGCGTAATTCAGAAACTATGAAAGTAAACTCTCATGAAATCACATTTGTAGAGCAAAGAGTAGCCAAATACGTTCCTCAGGACATCTCTTCCACTCTGTATTGGTGATTGTTAAAAGACTGAGGGAAAGGGAGCATTTTGCTGTAACTATATACTTATTTCTGAGAATTTTTTGATGCCTTTTATAATATACTTACAAGGCAGGACACATGAGTGTAAAATGTGAAGTTTTATAATATTCCCAAGCAAAGTCTTTCTCACTCATTCTCACTCTTTCAGATAGTTCAAGAGTTGCTTTTTATTTAAAGAACTACCTAAAATTTTTTTTAAATATTTGACCTGCTTGTAAGAGTTTTCATTATAAATTACTCTTGTAAATGCATGGTTAGTTACCCGTAGTTCTGCAAACCCCTGCTCTTTCTCTAAATGGCATTTGGATTTCTGGGAAGATCACTGTGTGTTTGTGGATGCTATCGGGGATGGAAATAATTCCCTCTTCAGACTCAGTGCTGATTAATTCCTTGTCTGCATGGCCACTGCTCTTGTAGCTGTCGTTTAGTGCCCGAGCTGGCAGCTAGTGAGCTCCTGGGACCTTTTATCTAAGTTTGGCCGGGGCTCTTGGCCTCCCTGATAACTGGGATCTATCTCAGTTCTCACTGGAATTTGAAGCCTGGGTATAGTGTAATTGAACCCTAATGTACAACTGCAGTGTTACCTTCTCCTGTCATAGCAACGTGTGTAGTAAGCTCTCCAGCAGCTGCTTCCTGCACCCCAGGTCCCAAGTGGACACCTGCCAACCTGCAAGGCCAGCCGGAATTGACACTCTGCATGGGTAACTGGTTAGGCTCTGTCCAAACACACCATGTGCTTAGACTTTTCCCTGTGTCTGGTGGTTGCTTCCGGCTGGGCAGCCTCATTCTGCTCTGAGTTCTCTTCACTGGAAGTCAGGAGAGAATAGCCTTTCTGCCCTTAAATGTCCCCTCAGCCACATAGCTAACAGCCAGGAGAGGAAAATCAGGACATACATATTTCATGGTATAAGTCTTCCACTGTAAGATTTCTTCTCCTTCTCTAAACCCATCAGACACCAAAAAGTGACTTACTATTTCCTCAGGATTTGACCAGAATTTACCTTAAATCTTAGGAGACTCCTTCCGAAAAAGTCATCACTTTGTCCATCCTTCCACAGGGTTGCCAAAAATGCAATGGATGAGATTTTCATAGCAGAGAAGTAAAAATGTGTATTTTCACACTTTAATGTATACAGTGTAACAATAATGTAATTTTATATAGTGTAATAATATATAAGAAGAAGCTGTATTTTATTATTTTTTTTTAAACATAGTCATAGAAAACTTTCAGCAAATAAGAATACTTTGAAAGACTTTTTTGTTTGTTTGCAATTTTGGGAAGCACTGGAGACTTCAAAAAAGATTAAAGGACCTATAAGGTAAAATCCAAGCAAAAACATTCAGGAGATCTTGAGATGCAAAATTAAGGAGAATTTCCTGGAGATTGTAGGAAATTTAATTTAACAGAACCTAGAGTACTAAGAAATAAGTAGGAGGTAAGAAAACTGAAGCCATGGGGCCATTACTTTTTTGAAGGACTTTGGTTGAGAGGTGACTTTAATAGTGTATTGTCTGAAGAGAGAAGACCCTAAATAAGAAATAGTGCTTCTTGTGTGTGTGCTGCTGTATCAGAATACCACCAACTGGGTAAATTATGAAGAATAAAAGGACTGAAGGTGTAGTAACTCAGTAGTACAGCATGCATGAGGGGACAGCCTTGATACTGCTGAGATACACGCATTAAAATTTGCTACACTAATAGCTCAATCATGATCTTTTTTATAATTTAGTCAGTTTTTGCTTTTATATTTGATGCTATCATTCAATGTGTGTACATTTAGAGTGCTAGCAGCTTTAAGGTAAATGTCACCATCATTTAGTGATCTTTGTTCCAAACATTGATTTTGTCATTAAGTCAGTTTGGTTTGATATTAATAGAATCAATAGTATTGTATTGGTGTTTGCCTGGCATACAATTATTCAACACTTCATTTCCAAATGTTATCTGTCTTTTCATACTCAGTGTATGTCTGTAAGAGTAGTAAATGTTCCTGTTAAATAGCATAGAGCTGGATTTTAATATCTTGATACTGAGACTTTTAATGAGTAACTTGGTGATAATTATATTTATAATCATTACTTATGTTTTGACATATAGTCAAATCTTACTTGAGGTCCTTTTTATCACCCTTGTAGCTTCTTTTTCACCCTTTCTTTCATCCTATTGTATTATTCAACTTGTTTTCAAACCTTTTTGTCTTCCCTTGCTGTATTGATTTCATGTTTGTGCATGCATGTTTATGAATGCTTGATTTAATGACATTTATTTTCAATCCATTTCTCTGATCTAGTCGAGAAAATGACAGAAACCTTAGTACATTTAAATTATTCACTATATCTTATATGTGGATGTCCAGTATTTTAGTTCCAGTTGGATTTTATACCCTCAAATTAGTCATGATCATTATTATTGTTTTACATAATCAATGCTTATTTAGATTTGCCAATAGCAATTGCTAGGCTTATCATTATTTCTTATAACATATTCTTTTTTTGGATTTCAATTTCTATGTAATATAGCCTTCAGCGGCTATTTCAGACAAGACCTATATGTGGCAAACTCTTAGGCTATGTCTAATGTGCTTGTTTTTCACTTTTATTCAATTTATTCAAAGAAACAATTTTAGATTGCTTTCAGTAGCACTTTTCTGATACTAAGGGTTGAACCCAGGGCCTTCTCTCTGAGCTACATATTGAGCCATTTTTTAAATTTTGAGACCAAGACTTGCTAAGTCTGTAAATTGCCCAGGCTGGGCTCAAACTTGCAGTCTTCCTATCTCAGTCTTTCGCAGTATTGGGGTTATAAGCATATGCCACCACAACTGACTTCTGCAGCATTTTAAAGAAGCTATTCCAATACTTCTGAGTCTCTATGGCTATGGGTACTTTTGGTGTCCATTTAAATACTATTTTATAGGCAACAAATCTTGTATACAAATTGGTTTTATGCTTTACATGCAATTGTAAAAATTAAGGAATTTAATTGCATAAAGCAGATGGAATGTTGAACTTAACAGTAAGTGAAACTATAGTTAGTGCTTCTTTAAAAAAGAAATGTTTTGTCCCTTGCAGATTTATATCAACTTCTGGAGTTGCTAATTCTTTTGTTCATTTTTTCTATTAAGCTCTCTCTTAAATTGTTTCCGACTTGTTTTTTTTTTTTTCTCCGGTACCGGGAACCGAACTCACGACCTTGCGCTTGCCAGGCAGGCGCTTTTGCCGTTGAGCTAAATCCCCAGCCCCATGTTTCCGACTTGTTAGTGACTGACTAATATTTTTATCTCCTCTTTATGTGCAGATTTTTATTTCTTTTTCTTATCTGCATTTTTCTTCTCTGTGATCAACCCTTGAGTCTTAGGTGGTGAAACTTTCCATAATGCAAAACTTTGCATTTTGGTTGGAATCCTCAGAATTTTACTGATGTTGAATTAAATTTTATATTTCCAAGCTTGAAATTTCTTTTCTGCATAAGCAGTGTCATTTTGGAGATGCAAATCATGCAAGCCCCGGGTGAGATAGAAGCATTTCTTTTCTTCATTTTAGGACAGGAAGAAGCGGTTCAGGGGATTCGCCTTGGTATAAGCATCTCTAGTCCACCTTACTCAGATCATAAGCCTCAGCTTCTGTTGCCTGCTATTTGTTAAAAGCACAGACTCTTGTCTGGAGGGAGAATGTCTATCTAAATGCCTCCCTGGGTCTCACAGATCAACCAAAGACCTTATAGAAGTGGCATTTAGTTACTTCTTTTCTGTCGCCTGGAGATGCTCATCCTTGCCATTTGAAGGGAAGCATCTTGAAGATGTTATATTTCTGTACACTTAGGGAGGAGGCTTTTCCATCACAACTCAGTCTGCCACAACATTGGAAAGTTATCATTTAAAAAACTTGACGTATAGTAAGTGCTCTATTAACATCATTTTTGGTTTCATTGCTAGAAAGTGCTTAGATGTACAGATATAGCACTCAAGAAAGATCAGGCTGTGTTTGCTGGAACACACCTGTCATCCTACTACTTGGGAGGCTGAAGCAGAATGATGGAGAGTTTAAGGTCTGCCTGGGTTACACAGTTAGTTTAGCTGGGACTGCATAGATGGACTACATGGTAGTAGCTTGTCTCAAAAAACCAACCAACTAACCAACCAAACAAACGAGAGGGAGGGAGGGAAGAGGGAAGGGAAAGAGAGAGAGAGAGAGACAGACAGACAGACAGACAGACAAAGAGACACACAGAGAGATCTGCATTTATTAAGAATTTCATAGTTTTTAATTTATTAAAGACTTTATAACAACAATTGTGTTTGATAGGCATTATGCTCTCTCTATAGTTAAGGAAAACCAGGAGGTGATTACATGAAATACCCACATGTCATAAATACAACCCAAAAGATTATCCAAGATCTTAATTGCAAATACAGAAGTATTTCCTCTAAAAATTTTGTCTAAAAATGAGACTTTCTAGCTAATCTGACTACTCTTCTGCATATGAAGAATTTGATATTTTACACTGTATGAATATTATAAAATATTAAAACCATGTCAAGTCAAAGAATGCATTTGTTTCAAAATTCTGTGTGAGGTGTCTGTTTTTCCTGTTGTGAGATCTAAAGGTGTGACCAAAGGCCTTGGGTCAAGGAGAATACCTGATGTGCAATGGCTTTCATGAGATCTGCATAGAAGCGAAGAAGAAGTAATGTCTAATGTTTTAGGTTCTCTGTAAGAAGCTAAGCATAGTTCCTGTTTTAAATAAATTTAATTCAAAGAAAGGAACCCCAACTGGCACTTAAACCATAATTACTTTATATTATTTCTTGGAAATTTTGGTAGACAGTTTCCATAACCCAGCCATTTTATATTATTTCTCTTTTGAAATTTTACCTTACGTTTATGAATATAAAATCAGAGATAATCTAGTTCTTCTCCAAGAATAAAATGCTGATCTTAGCACATTTCAAATGTTATGGTTTTCATCAACATATTGAAATACAGATGATAAAATCATTAAATAGAACAAAGTACAATGTTCATTGCTAAATCAGGGAGTTCAAAAGATCAGTTACCAATGAGATTCAGTTATTCTTTTCCTGACGGAATCAAGCTACATCTTTTTAGAAAAAGAAAGGATTTGCTTGAAGAATCCTTTTTGTAATGTGACAATTACTTGGTAAAATCAACTGAGTCCATCCTGCAAAGTTCACATTAAAATATTTTGAAAAGTGAATTTGACATTCTTGTTTTACATTAGATTTGAAATTAGAGCTATCACAAATATTGAAGTCTTCCCGTAATAATTCTAAAATAAAAAACAATGAAACAGAAAGAAGTTTCTCCATTAGCACAGCAATTGGAATTATGGAATCTGGAATGAGATTCTTTATCTTCAGTTTGGGCCTATTATTTATCTTATTTTTGCTTCAGTTACATCTACAGGATGACAATCAAAATACAGTTGTAAGAATGAAACAGACGATGTGTGAAGACTTCACAGGAGTACCTAATGCACAGTTCAGAATGGGTGACTCAGCTCTTGCTGCTTTTGTTGGGGGTGGTATCATTGTTTATCACCACTGTGGGACAGCAGAGTCACCAGTGGGTTTACCTGGAAAATTTAATGTTGAGTGAAATAAATCAGACATCCAAGCTCAGATGCCATATAGTATCCCTCATTTGAGGAAGGCAAAGGACAAGCAAAGAGCGTAATAAAGGATGGATAGAAGGAAATGCTGGGTGAAATCTCTTGCACATGGCAAAGGGTCCAGGAGACCAAAGGCAAGGTAAGGGGAAGAAAGTAGAGTTAAGATATGCCATGTACAGGAACCTGATAACCTCCATGAATGTAAACATTATATGTCACAAAGGTGAGCTAAGGATAACAATAACAAAAAGAATGAAAGTAGGAAAAGGGTTTTTAGAGGCAGAGGGCACAAAGTGGGCAGGAAAGGGTAGGAGATTAAGAAAAGAAAGAAGTTGTATTATGTGCGTGTACGCATTCCCCAAGATGAATGTCAATTTCATGTACCACAAACACGTACTAATAAAAAATAGCAACCCCTATAACTCACACACACACACACACACACACACACACACACACACACACACACACACAAAGATGGCTTATGCCACCAATAAATCGGAGTAGAAAAATATATATTGAATTATTTAGACAACTAAGATTTTACTACTGTAGAATTTAGTAACTTATACCCAGTGATGCTGTTTCTAGATTGAAATTTAGTTCTTGGTCCTTTGGTGTTTAGAGAAATGGTGCTTTGGCACACTGAATACTTTGAGCTAAAGAAATAGCAGCTTCAGAAGCAGGGTATTTCTCTAAACTTCTGATCCCCCCTATCTGCCTCCTCTTCTTCCCTGAAGCAATTAACCCCGTCCCCCTTCCAAAGCAAAATTACGAAGATTGTTGTCTTCTTTCTTCCTGGGAAACCTCATTGCAGAGTTGGCTTGCTGTATGGAATGGAATGCTGTGTGGTGAGATCAAGAAGGGTGTGCACGGGTCTTACTACACTCCATCCCAGTCAGCTTCATGAGATCACACTGTGTCTCATAACTTCCCTATAGTACTGTCCTTTCTTCGTCTGATGCACAAAAGTTTCCCTTGGGTCTTTGGGTCTTCATTTTGGAATGTCCTTATGTCACATAAAACCTGACTACATAAAGTTCTTAGGTTGTTTTCTTGTTGACTTGTCTTTTGTTATACATGTGTTAGCTGTGACACTGTGGTAGGTAAAAATATCACGTCATTCTCCTTCAATCAAAACCAAAATTGTGACATGATTCTGAATAATCTAAGGTTATTCCCATTTTCTAATATTAGGAATGGTTATCAACATTTAAAGGAGGCCCACAGTAGGGGTAGTATCAATATTTCAGGTAACTCAGATTTAAGTAGTGAGACCCTAGATCACTAATACAAAAATAGCATAACCAGGAAAGACTGAGGCTTATAAAGTCAGTGTTCTCTGAATTATTGCCTAATTGGTCTGTTCAGTATGACAGTAAAATCATTTTTAATTTATTAGGACAGGTTACAGTCTTCTTTTTTCTGCATATGACCTCTCAGCAAAGGAGGAAGATGTTCATTATTGGAAGTTTGGAAATTCTATAAATTCTTTAAGGATAAACTTAAAGTATCACTGGTGAATCAAAGTGAAACTTAGTGTGCTATCACTTTCTAATTTAAGAGATTTCCATACATTGTATTGTGATAGGGTTGATTATATCTAGTAAGGAAAGTGCGAGTTTATGAATTAAAAATAATTCTTAGACCAATACATATATTTGTAGTTGAAACGATAGTTGCCTTGATAGTAGCATTTATTTTGCCTTCTATTTTGTAGCCAAGCTATTTTAGAGGGTTTAGTCCAACCCATGAGCAGCAGTTTTGTTGGGCAAGCAGAAAAAGCCCATTTCCTGCTGTGGTTAATGGTTTAGGGATTAGCCCAGTGGTAAGTAAGCTGATTTGTCAACTTGATAGGCTTGATATCCACTTAGGGAATTAGTAAAGAGCACTCCTGTGTATGTCTGTGCAGGTCACAGAGGACTGACCTTGGGCAATGCATCTGATCTCTGGCCCCCTGCTCTCCAGTTCTGGTCTAGAAACTCAGTAGTTTTGCTCCACCATGCCCTTCTGCCACGATACTCCTGTCCTTGAGCTGGAGGGCCATGGACTGACACCTTTGAATCCATGAGTCAAATTAACCTTACCTCTTTCAAGTTGTAAAGCATTTGTTCTCAGCAAGTAGAAATCAGAGTAATACAAACCCTAATTCAGGCGCAAGCCATCTGAGAGGGGATATTCTCTTGATCAATGAGTGTAAGATAAGTGGTTTTTCTTTTTTTTTTTTTAATTTAGAAGGAACTGTGGAACATTACTGACATGAGTCAGACAAGGAGAAGCTTTTATGTCCTAGATATCATCAAATAACATGAAGCACTCGCTTTCTTACCACATGAAAAGCATCCTGATGATGCAGGTCATGCACTGATGGTGGAAGAGCTGAGCTGGTCAAAGAGAAATGTAACTGCATGCTTTGAAGACATCTGACAATAATAAATAAATAAATAAATAAATAAATAAATAAATAAATAAATAAAATCTTTTGCTTTTGTCTCTAAAATACATTTCAGAATCTGACCATTGGTTCTGCCCCCAAAATACGTTTAGGAAACTGAACAGCTTGTTTGTTTCTTACTGTTCCATAGCCCAAGCCATCTTCATCTTTGCCTGGTTTATTTCGATAGCCTTCTGTCTTATATTGCTGCTTCTGTCCTGTTTCCATTCAGTCAGTTCTCAGCCCAGGAGCACAGTGACTTGTGGAAGTGTGTGATCCTTCCACTTCTCTTTGCTCAGTACAGCCTCGTAGCTCCTCATGTGAGGTAGAGTGAAATCTAAGGTTCTTACAGTAGCCTACAAAGCTCTATGTGCTCTTGTCCTGCCCGTTTTCACCTGTTCTCCTACACACTGCTCAGACAACGTGGCTTCCTTTCTGATCCTTAGTGTTACAGACAAACTCCCATCCCAGTCTTCCCACTACTCACTTCCTTTCCCTGAATGCCTTTCTCCAAAATATTTTCATGGATTACTCCCTGCTTGTGTCTATGTCTTTATTCAAATGTTACTTTTACAGTGAAGCTTATTATTAACCCCATCATCATGGGAAGAGATTATTTATGTGAGCAATTCCACTCAACTCTAAACATATACACATAAATTCTACTTGACTGGGCCAGGGATGTAGTTCAGCAGTGCAGCACCTAGATGGCAAGTCTGAGGCCCTGAATTCTATTCCTGGTATCAGTAAAAGAAAAAAGAAAAAGAAGACCAAATTCACTTTGACTAGTCACAGGTTTAATTATTCCTCTGTAACTCCTTTTCATCATCTTATTAATATTTATTTTACTGACTAATTTTGTTTACGTTTATGTCTTTCTTAATAAAATATTACAGGAATGATTCTATCTGCTTTGCTATTATATCTTTAAAATAGTACGTTCCATGACACAGTGCACACTCCATAAAAGTTGTTGAGTGACTCATAACTCCTTGGATGGAATTAGGCCTGAAGTCTTCATCTCTCTTTGATTTTTTATTTACATCAACAAATGCATTCACTTCATAATGTAAGCCAGGTTGAGTTGAACCACATTTTCCTTGCAGCTGCATGCACTGAAATGGAGAGAAAAATTAAATATTTCATGGACTGATGGGCTGGCTGCAAGCAGAATTTCAGACAAGCCTTCATGTGAAAGTGATATTTTAGCAAGTCTGTTCTGTCATGGATTGATTTGTGTCCCCCAAAAGATGTTAAAGTGCTAACCTCCAGCAACTTATTTTGAAATAACATCATTTCACTTGTAATTAATGAAAATAAAGTCATGCTGGATTAGATTTTCAACCCAATATAACTAGTTTCTATATAAAAAGAGGAAATTTAGGAGCTGAAATGAATACAGGAAAAATGCAATTTGATTATGAAGGCAAAAATCATAGTAAGATTTCAAGTCAAGGAACACCAACATATTGCTACCAAACTGCTGAAAGCCATAGGAAAGCCAAAGAATAGGATTTTACTCACAGTCATAAGGAATCACTGCAGTGGACCTCTTGGATTTCCAGCTTGCAGAGCTATAAGACAGTACATCTCTGTTGTTTAGTTATTCCCTTTGTGGTACTCTTACTGCAGCCCTGGGAAGCAAATACAGACTACTAGGAATTTACTGAGTGGGAACACCAACGGAGGGCAATTAAGTAAGGGAGAAAACCACTTTGGATCAATGTCCGTGAAGAGTGCAGGTAACATCTCTGAGGCAGGGGCAAGGAAGCTGGAGCTTCTGAACCCCCATTTACCTTGGTCAGTGGCTGCTCATTGGGAATGAGGTGTGGCATTGGACAGGGTCATTTCTGGCTTCTTTGCAGTCAAAGCTGGCTGCAGCAGCCTGAGTGCAACCTGTGAACAAAAGTCTCTGTGTGCACCAGCAAGCCACACACAGAAAGGAAACAAAGGTGTTGAGCGGGTAGGAGCAAAACACCCAAAGCATCTACTGCCGTGGGTTAGGAAACAGTTAAGGACTGAGCTAGAAGTCAGCCAGACATGTAGTCTCTTACTCTTCTGTCCGGGAAGGTCTGCTGGTTATATTTATTTATATTACTATAATAATATAAATTATTATTCCAAGGTAATAAACTTGGAAAAGACTCCATTATAAACAGAAGATGTGTGTTGAGTATCTATAAATAACTTCCTGATGTTTAAACTAGTCATATTTTATTTGAACAACACAGAGGAGAAAAATAAGCACAAATGTGAAAGTAAAATCTTAAAAAATACAACAACGAAAAATTTATGAAGGGCGCCAATGTGTTTTAAATTGTGTGTGTGTGTTTATGTGTGTTGATGAGACCCACATTTGTAGTCCTAGACACACGGGGAAAGTACCTTAACATCGGCACTCTGATTTTGTCCAGGGTTCAGTGGATGGTAAAGAACTGTAACCGAGGCTCACTCCCTGCTTTGTGATATCCTCACCACTGATTGTCACCACTCAGCGTGCTTGCACCATACTTTGTTCATGTTGCTCTGGGGTCCTTCCTGACCCTAAGCCATTCTCTGACACCAGCTGGCTGCCCAGCCATTTTATTCATTGCTTGAATTGCCATCAGATTCCACCAATGTAAACGTTTTGTCCCACCAGACTGCCTCCCCACTGTCAGACGCCCATCACAAGTCCCAGGCCACATTCAGTTCTCAGCTACCATTTATAAACTGGGTTTCTGTGAGCCAGTCCTTAGGTTTGATCATGTACAGGAAGAGTTCACATAAAACTCAGGGAAATGAATTACATGTGCTACCTTTTTGACTCTAAAGGATGAAACCCAGGAGCAGCCAAGGTAGGCACCAGACATGCAGGCGGAGGAGATGCACAGGTCAAGGGCAGAGCGAGGGAGGGACTGCAGACCTCCCATGGTCTCCCTCACCCTTCCCACAAGCTTCTGGGCACCATCCTGGAAGCTGTCCACTCTCCCTGATGAAGAGTTCTCTATACAGCTCAATCTCCAGAACCTCTCTGCAACCCTGAGTTCTGAGGACTGAAAGTTTCAAAGCTAATCACTTCGTCTACTTGAAGCTTAGCCTCATCCTCAAGGTATCTAGGAAATGTCATCTCATTAGGAGGAACTCCAGTTTGCTATTAAACAAAAACCACTTCTAGCACTTAGGAAATTCTAAGGATTTTAGTAACTCCGTGTCAGGCACCAGGGACCAAAGCCAGATATATTTCTTACTACAGTTGGACCAGTGATTGGGAGACAGAGGTTCTAGACCTATACAGTCAACCAACTATGGAACAAAAACATGCAGAGAAAACAGTTTTAAAATGCCAGACTTAAATTTGCTGTGCTCCGAGCATTACGCAGAAGCTTCCTCTGCCCTGGCCTCCCATCATGTCACGCATCCTGCCACTAATGACTACTGTTGGAGAATTGTTCACTGGGGTCTTGAGCATGTACCATGTACTTAGACCTGTAGCGGATGTGTCTTCACTGAACACGCATGGGCTTTCTTCCTTGTTGCTATTCCTTAAGCTATACTGATATAGGGGAAAGAAACCCCCAACTTGAAAGATATCTGGAATGAGTTTCTGTTCTCTAAAATCGAAGAGTGAATTTTAGTAACAACGGAGGTTAAGAGCAGAATATATTTATTGAGGGAAAGAAAGCTTCAATCCAAGAGAGGGACAGAAGGGGCCCGAGTGGGTTGCCCAGGGAACCTGTCTTTAGCAGGGACTTTTATAGAGCAAAACCATGAGGTGAGGTGGGTCCAAGGTGGAAGACATGGAACTCATTGGGGGTCATGAGGTGGTATAAAACTATCATTGGTCAATAAGATTACAAGTATAACTTAATAGGTTCCTGCCCAGGTATGAATTACTGAATTATTATAGCTGTCTTACATGGCTGAAGCCCCAAACAACACCTTATCTTCCCAACGGCCACTACCCTTTTTCTCCCCTCCTCAGCCCAGAGTACAATTTCTTCTTGCCCTTCGCATGCACGTGTGTGAAGAAACCCCCAATCAGCTCCTGACACATCACTAAGCCCATCCCTTAAGCTCTGTCCCTAGCCAGAGTCTTTATAAACCCCAGCTCCCTTGTCTAGACCTGAGGAGTCCAGTATCACATGCTGCCCTCTCCTGTCCACGTCCAGAGTAAAGGTCTTCTTTCTTTTCTTTGTTTAGTTCTTTTCTGCACCAGAAACCTAACATAACTGTTTGGGAAAAATTGATTAAACCTGGATCAAATGGGGAAGCAAGTCATGCAGGAAGCAGGCATGAATGAAGAACAGGGGCCTTTCCTGTAGGAGGCTGGATTAGTGACTCTTCCTGGCTTTTTCAAGGTGATCGATACCTATATAGAATATCAATCCCTGATGTCCATCCCTGGGGAAGGATGTGGGTGCATTTGTTTCATCTTTTTTCTTGAGTTCTGGCCCATAGGAGAAGTGCCTGTCTCTCCCACAGTTGCAAGGTATCTTGTCTTCCATACTGGCTCCTTTGAGGGCCTAACCCTGTCTGACTGCCTATAATTATTTCTAATATTTCTATCTACTCAGTTGCCTATGACAATACTATGACTATTGACATAGTATTTTATGTTTTATTAGGTATTATATGTTATCTAAGGATGATTTAAAGTACACAACAGGATGTCTCTTGGTTTTACACAAATGCTGTGCCATTTTCTATACAGGATTTAAGCATCTGTGGGTTTTGGTATCTGCTGGGGAGGTGGGGATTAAGGTGGTGGCCTTCAGCCAGCCTTCCAAGGACACTGAGGAACAGATGTAGACCCTCCTACTCTTCACACATGCATGCTGTCTGTTTGGGTCTTGTGGACCCAAATTTGAGGTTGTGACATTTGTAGACTGGCCTCATGAATCTTCCCTGAAGTTTGTTGTTCCATCATGACCCATGTCATCTCTAAGTCTTCCTGTGCCAAGAAACCTGACAAGAAAGAGTCAGGTTTACAAGTTACTATTTAGCTTAACTTGTGCTATCTAGTTACAATTTTCTCTGCTTTAGAAAAGTCAATCTCCATTTATTCATCCAAATAAAAAATGCACATAGTTCAAGAAGTTAAACGAAATGCCAGTGCACCAGGATGGTCAAATGAGACTTCTTTTTTAGTTAGTTTTGATGCCAAAGGCCAGGCACAAAACAACCGATATCAAATGCCCATGCATTCTGGAGCAGGTCACTGTGTGTTTGCAGTGCACAGACTAACCAGTTGTGGAACTGATTCTTCTAGCCATAGTGATCACCACCTCCCACATAAGATGGGTGGCTGAAGGAGCAGAGGGTTTCTAGAGAGTACTGTTACATCTGTGTGTTTCTATCACTACAAGGTTGAACACAGGGATGCCTCCCTTTCAACTCAACACTCAGGACAGGGGTCTTGGTGATGAGTCTAGTACTTGACATACACCTCTTAGGTTTTAAAGGGACATGACAGCTGTAAAGTGACACATCCGGGAAGACTGCAGGTGAAAATTAGTCTGCAGGTTTTCCTGCCTGACAGCAAAGCAAAGAGACAAAGCTGCTTACTAAGGAAGCTGCATTTCCACTTTGCTGTCAGGAATCTGAGACTTGCCCAGGAGGCTCATGGCCATGAACCAACAGATAATAACATAAAGCAGAAGCTCACTTGGAGCAGTGGGGGGCCCAGAACTGTGTAACTGCTGAGTTTGGGCAGCAGTCCTTGTACTAATAAAGGCTTTAACATTTGATTACAAAATTGAGGTATTGTCCTAAGAGAGCAGATAACCAGAAGGGAGCCATTATCGTCTTCAGCAAAAGACAAAAACAAAAACAACAGAGAAAAACTCTAATTAGGTGAGCCCTAGAGATGGTGCCCATGAAAAACTGATGAAAGTGCTCTCACTTAGCACTTTTATCAGAAAAAGAAAAGAAAGAAGTTAGAGAAAAGGAAAACCACTAAATAAAGAAGAAGCCTTGCATTCTTTCCCTTCTCCACTCAGTTTTCAGTGTAGGCTTCCAAGCCTGAACAACGTTCTGAAGTTCTGTAATGCCGCGTAACTGCGTTACTTTCTCATCTCTGAGGCAGAATTTCTGGCCCTCACGACTGAAAGGGAGAGAGGTTTATTCTGGCTTATGGTGCGGTTCACTGTCAGTCGCCTCCAAGGCCGACATGGCACGGCAAAGGTACATGACAAATGGGAAGTTGCTCAGGTGACCGGGAAGCTGAGCGAGAAGAGAGGAGGCGGGGACCAAGATACGCCGGTGCCCCAAGTGCTCCGGCCCTGTCCAGCATCCCTCGAACAGTACACTCAGCTACTCAGCGCATCAGTGGAGACTCCACCGATGAGTCGGCATGCCCGTAACCCGGTCACCTCCCACACGCCCGACCTGTGAACCCCAGTGTTTCGGAGGACATTCCAATCTCAAGCAAAGTAGTGAGAAATATCTATGCAGGTGCTAAACCCTTGGTGAGCAGCATTAATGCGGAGAACTATGTCCTTAGATTTGGAAGATCTTCCTTTATTAATTCTTCAGTAAGCTGGTTTTTACTCTGTTATTCCCAGAACCTCTGTCCTTTGGATATATAACCCCCTACATCCTTCAATTTTCTCACATTTTCCTGTTTTTTGACATCTGTCTTTTTAGTGTACTCCAAAGCTATGTTAGTTTCCAACAATGTTGACTGTTTTTAAATATTCCTATTTTGGATGTCAGTGTTTTAATTTCAAGTACCTGCTCTCCTCTGACTGATGTATTTTTACAGCATTGTCTTTTACCAATGAAAGTCTTATTTCTGATGATTTACAGATAAAATTATACATATATTTTTCATTTCTGTTTTCAAAATAAGCTGTCCAGGGGATTCTGTAAATTAGGAGTAGTTTTCACTGTAACAGTTTCTTTACTATGATATTATATTTCAAATTCTTGTTCTGTACAATAAATAAAGCTTACCTGACTACTCAAAGGCTTATTTTGTTCTATTTTTTTTATGAAACTATAGGAATGTTTATTGCATAAACAATGTAAGTAATAGAACACATCAGTTCTTTACATCATATAATAAGCTAGAAATTTTTTCTTCTATTTGATTTATATTGTTTGTAGATGATGCCTTGTGGATTCTGGTCACAAAAGTACTGTTGTGATCAATTTAGATTGACACTTAAGGTCATTCTGAGCCTATAATTTGAGAACATTGACTATATAGAATAATGCACTTTTCTTACAGGTTTGCATAGGTGCAGAATTATTAAAAGTAACCTTTCTTTTAAAGGCAATCACAACTGTTGAAATGACACTTGTTTTTTGTGTGTGTTGTTACAGTAACCACAAATTCAGGAACAGTCTTTTCACAAAGAGTGTACATTTTCCCTTTGGCGCAGAGAGGAGCATATATTTGCCATTTGCTGCAGTGAGCTGAGAGCCTGCAGCAGTTGGTACTGATGCACTGCAGATGCTGCAGCTTTGATAATGTATTCATGATGTGGACAACTGCATTTAGACAGCAGCGGTTTCTAGATGTGTTCAGTCAACTTTCGGCCTTTGAATGGAACATAAATATAGATTGCTTCATCCACTATGCATATCCATCAAATTCGAACTAGGTGAGACTCTTATAGGTGGTAATACAAAAATGCATGAAGATGCTGGGGAAAAAGTAATGAAATTTTCATTCCATATAATTTGGAATCTGAGAGGTAACCTATGATGTCTGTTGTTAGGTGTAGAATATCTGCTTGAATCAAAAGTTTATGTTACAGTCTATTAGTCCAGTAATTCAATAAACCAAATAATGTCTCACAAAATATCTAAAGCTAAACTTGATGAAATGTGGGCTTTGCACTACCCCAAAGTGAATGAGATTCTATAAAAGTGTTCGTGGAACTCAAGTTTATGTATCAGCAGAGCTTTCAAGAGTGGTACAATTGAAATATTTTGGTTATTCAAATTATGAAGATTTTCTTCCTTAGAAAGTGTGGTAGACTGCCAATTTTCCTTTATACATTCTTCCTCTTCCAGAGTAATAGAGATGTTATCTGAATGGAGAATTCATAATAAACATTTTTCTTTCAAATTACAGTGTGCTGCAAAGTTGGCCACGTGACTGAAGTGTTGACAAATGGAATTTACAGAAATGACGTGAATGGTTTTCAGATCTCACCCCTATCAGGAATGCCTAAGGCTCACCACTTCCCATTTTACCTTTTTCTGGAAGCTTTGATGGTATCTCAGTCCACTCAGACAAGAAAACCACCTTGCAAACAACAAGCCCTTGTAGAAGTCATGGTGGAAATCTAACAAATTCACAGGTTTTATGTAAATAACAAGCTCCTTTTTTAAAGGTTAGCTCATTTCATAAGTCTTGCAAAATCTTGGCTGATTAATCTTTTCTGAACTAACCTCCTCCCATTCTTATATTCACTTAATATGTAATTAAGGTCATGCATGTCTTCATTATTGCATCTTGATTACTTTTATATTTTGCAAATATGTTGCACTCACTATCTTGTGAGACAGGCAGAATCTTCTTCTTTAATGGCTTCCTACAAGAAACAATTGTACTAGACTATAGTTTTACTAACTTCTGGGCATAAGCTACGCATATCCTTAACTCTGGCATGGGTACTTGCTATTCCAGCTACCTGGATCTACTCAGAATGTAATATGTACATATTTTTTCAATAAAACTGAACCTAAATATTCATAACATAAGCAGAAGTAGAAATAATATTTATGAATATATCATAGCATTTCTGAGGATACTATATGTAAAGTGAAAACCTGAAATATTAGAAATAAAGTTGGCTATCTGAAAAAACAATCAAGGAATAAGTTAGTAGAAGAAAGAGAACAACTAATGAATTAGTAGAAAAATGAAAATTATAAACTAATACAGGGTGGCGAACCTATGGTATTCTTGCTGCAGTGGGCACGTACGTAGAGCATGCAGGTTCACCTCAGATTTGCCTGCACACTAAGCGTCGGATAACAGCACCCCCAGGAGCAGTGCTGCCACTTTGTGATGGATAATTGAGAATTCTGTTGCATTTTGGGCACTGGGTCTCTGAAAGGTTCCCAATCATTGAGCAAGGAGGTTGAGCAAAATTTTTATTCCAAAATGAAATGAAATATTTAGAGACTGTACACAGAAATTTTTTCTTTGTGTGGTCTTTTCATGATGTTTTCTGACATTTGGGGTGAAATATTTGGAAACTACAGAGAATTTAACACTTCCTCCTCAAGTCTTGTCCTGTTTCTTTGGTCATCTTTTACCTATCAAATAACTGACTTCACCAGAAAAAGGGTAGCTCCTGAAGAAAGACTCCACGGCTCAGCTCTGAATTTCAAAATAGACTTTGTAAATTTGTAAGACCTTTATTTTGATTCATGTCTCAGTTGACTGACTTATTTCAAACATTTTTTTTTGAAGAGATGACACATGGACGATGGTTTCAGAGCGCTGGTGCATGTGAGGTTGTGTCTGTTGTCAGCTCGTGTAGGGCAGTCTGGAGCGGTCAGTCCTGGATATGCGGGGTTATCCCTTGGGTTTGAACACTGAATCATTCTTCGTACATGAAGTTGCTGAACAGAAACCTGAAGCCAGGCCGTATTCTTTCCCTTTGGTAGGTAGGAAACCTAGTTCTTTTAACTAAATGTTTATTAGGTTAGAAGTAAATTAAAATATAATTTTAAAATATATTATTTTAAGTGTAAAACTTAAAATGCCAAAACTTGAAATGGTAATGTTAAGTATAGAGCACATAACAGATAGAATTTATAGTTGTCAGCCTATGTTATTTAATTTCTCTGACAGATAAATTCAATGAGTTCTTTGGAGATGCAGGTTTAATTCATTTTTTAAAGAAAATTTTTATTATACTTTAAATTTGTATTTTTCGGTTCATTTATTACCCAGTTATCTTACTGTAGGCATCTTTGTGTGGGGCATCCTTCATCTTTCTCATCTATCATTCTATCTTTGTTTCCAGTGTATCTGTGAGTTTTTGAAGTCTCTGCCCTAGACTATTGATTTTGTCTACTGAAAAGGTGACTTGTTCTTTATTTGCTTATTATATAAGCACCATATTATCATTATCGGTCGCTTTCATTTATTTTCTTACTGTGTTTTAGTCCTTTTAAGATATTATCATGACATTTATTTCATAAAATTATTTTCTCACTCAATGTTCTTAATTATATGTATATATGTTTGTGTATATATATATATATTTATAATTTTGTCAGTTTTTTGCTGAAGATTTACTTTTTCTGCTTCTTTTTGTTTTGTTTAAGTAGAGTAAAATTCTATTCAATCCACTTGTCACAAAGCAGTATAGGTAGAATGTCTGACTCTATTCATCTGTGTAGTCAATGAACACATGTGTACTGAATTTTGACTCTATACGTGGCACCTATTTTGACTGTACTGGTGTAAAGTAGAACAAGAAAGATAAGAGGCCAGCCTGCAAGATTACATTCTATCATGGGAATTAAGTAAGATAAATACAGAGAGTTATTTTCCATGCCAGTATTCACTATGGAGAAGATGATATGCAGGAATACAGTAGAGCATAACTGACTATAAATTTGGTACATATTTAGTTAATATCATGTATGGCTTTCTTGAGGATGCTAGAACCTAGCAGTATAGATTCAGTGTTTAGCACTTCAGTTGGCTGTTGTTGATCTAAGAAACTGGAACTCTGGGCAATCCACTGTAGACTATCTCATTTATTTTCTTCCTAAAATTGTTCTGTGCATGATTAATAGGCCCAAGCAAGTATTTCTGATCAGTCAGCGTCTAGATGAGAAGCCCAGGTCAGATGAGCAAGGCAACTTCTCTTCCATCCCTGAATGTACTGGTATTTGGAAGCAGTGCATCCTTCTACCCATCCTAAAGACCACTCTTATTTTTAGTCTTAATCTAACAGAATTTAGAGGTGCTTCTGTTCACTCTTTCCTCATGATGTCACCCCATGTCCACAACCAACTGCCCTGGGTACTGCATATTAGCATTTCTCCATCAAATGATTCAGAATTACATAAGATGAGTTTTCACTAGTATGTGATGCAGGTGATGGAATTTTTTACTAAGTTTGGAATAGTATTTTCATTTCTACCTCGGTTTTTGTACTGCTGTTAAAATCTTTAGTTTTTAAAGGTGGTTGTATATGTCATTTACACCTTCTTTTTTGGAAATCTTCCTTCTTCAGTATTGTCCATTATGGATTTTTTTATTTATACTTAGTTTACAAAGTAGTTTTCTACTATTAACTCACTATAGTATACCTATAAGTCATCTAAGAAGAAATATAACAGGACAATATTGCCTCAACTTTATGTAAAGTCTCAGAGATTGTTTATTATGAGCTCTTTCTGCAAACCTCAGAAAAATAAAGACATGAAGGACAGAAACATTTTATACTAATGTATTTAGTACCATAAGACTTCCTCATCTTTCAGCAGTACTGGATATAAAAGTATAAACACATGTACACTTTCTTCACATGGTGAAAATGTTATACCTCTTCACCATGTATTTTGCAGTTAAATGTAAAGAGTGGAGTGCAAGGAAAGATTAATTCAGAGAAAATTTTAAAGGTACACTCTGATTTTCTGTACTCTTAGCGCTGCAAAAATTATTGTGCATATTTTAAATGGAATTAACGAGCCCCAAAATCTTCATCTTTCTCATGTTTCCAGAAAACAGTTAAGTTTCCACTATTAATGTTACAGAAAATATTCTCTTGAGGGTAATACTGGGCTGTCACTAACCCTGTGAGAATATCACCTCTATTCATCCTTTGTACTATTTTGGAGCAGTGATTTTAGGGAAAGAAGTTGAATCCCATGTGATACTAATACAAAAAGGAAAGAATAACCTCTTAATAATTTATCTGTTTCCCATGGCCATCACCAAATTAATATTCCTGCTTTTCAAGATAAACATTGAGGTGAAGAAATAAAATGATAGAATCATTACTTATATTTATTTTTTCTTATACCTTTATAATTTGTATAGCTTGTGCAAAAGTATTCATTAGACGTTACCACAGTAGAACACACATTCAACTTATAAGTAATTGAGTCCACACATCTTATGATTCAAACATGTTTACTAATAAGTGCACAATAAAGAAAAATAGGTATTAAATGTAGACTGGACTCCTTTTCTATCTTCCATTGAATTGTCTTTTCACTTTTGTCCAGAATCACTTTGTTGTACTTTTGTGGGCTTACTTTTGGATTTTCTTTCCTATTCTATGTTATAGCTGTCTACCATACTGTCTTGATCAGTGTAGCAATATCATAGGCTTGAGTATTAGAGTGATTTATTCTTCTTTGTCAAGATTATGCTAGCTTGCTTAGATATTGTGCTTTTTCACACACATTTTGCAATAAGCCTGTCTGTGTCTAAAAAAGACATCGATTATATTCTGGTAGAAATTGAATTATGTTTGATATTTTTACTATGAACACAATGTAAATCTTCATTTACTTAGATTATTCTCATATTTCTTTTATCAGCATTTTGTAGATTCCAGAACACAGCTTCTGTACATGATTAGTTAAGTTTATGCCTGAATACCTAAGTGTTTCATTTCCTTTGGAGTGATTGTGAGTGATATTGTGTTTTTATTTTGGTTTCCACATGTTTTTGTTAGTATGTGGGAGGGTTATTGATTTGTGAGTACTGGCCTTGTTGAACTCACATCTAACTTTAATGATTGTTTAATATTACTTGATATCTATTACATAATTTTGCCAACTTGAGATTAATTTTTACACCTTTTAAAATCTTATTACAATAAC
This sequence comes from Chinchilla lanigera, assembly GCF_000276665.1. Classification (NCBI taxonomy): domain Eukaryota; kingdom Metazoa; phylum Chordata; class Mammalia; order Rodentia; family Chinchillidae; genus Chinchilla; species Chinchilla lanigera. The sequence continues at coordinate 22,325,471 of NW_004955423.1, forward strand.
TAGAACTTGTAGCAGTATATTGAATAAGATTGGTAAGAGCACACATACATACTATGTTCCTTATTATTTTTTAAAAACTATTGAATTTTCATAATTAAATATGAAGTTAGCTTTAGAAATTTTGTGTATGTTCTTTATTAATGGAGAAGTTTTGCTCTAATTTTCTTAGAGATTTTTTTATCATGAATGAATATAAGATTTTCTTAAGTGCTTTCTCTGTACCAGGTGATAGCATCACGTGATTTTTTTAGTATGTTGACATGCTCAGTAACATGGACTGATTAATTTTCAAATATTTAACTAGTCTTGCATATCAGAAGCCAACAGTCCTTGATCATGATATATAAAGGTTTTATACATATTTTGGATTCTTGTGCTAAATACTTGAGGATTTTTGCATCTATGCTCATGAGAGATATTGGTCTGTAGTTTCTATGCCTGGTTTTGGGACTGAGATGATGTCAGTCTCATAAAATGAGTTGAACTATGTTTACAAATGTTATATTTTCTGGCTTAGCTTGTGTAAAATTGGTGTTAATTCTCCCTTAAAAGTTTAACAGAAGTCTCCAGTGAAACTATCAGTCTAGATGACTCTTCAAGAGCTTTAAAATTAAAATTTAATTTACTTAATTGTCATAGGACTATTCAGGTTGTCTATTTCATCTTGGTTGAGTTTGATGCTTTGTGGTTTTTAAGAAATCAGTCCATTTCCTCAATGTTGTCACACTTATGAGCATAAAATTGTTCATAGTATTTCTTTATTAATCTTACTGAACTTACGATGCAATGTAGTGATGCCTCCAGTTTTGTTGCTAACTTAATTTGTGTCCTCTCTATCTTTGTCAGTGTTGTTATACATTCATTAATAATACTGATGTTTTAAAATAATTGTACACAGATTTCTTTGTTTTCCCCTATTATTTTCTTGTTTTCAGTTTCAATGATTTGTCTTTTCTTTATAATTTCTACTTTGTTGTGAGTTTATTTTACTGTTCTGTTTCTACTTACTGAATTTAGAATTCAGATTGGATTACTGCATGGATAACACTGAGACTCACATGCTGTCTGGTTGCGCATGAACGAGGTGGAAGGAAGTTCAGCACCACAGGTGCACTTGCTGGCATTTCCTCAGTTACGGTGGGGCACAGGTTGGCACTGTCTCAGGTAGGGCACAGGTCGGCACTGTCTCATTGTATTCAAGTCAGATTGTAAGAAAAACTCACTACTGAGACCTACTGGCATAAAAGAGAGCCATAGAGGCCTGAATAATGTCACATTTGTTTCTCCTCACTGTGGTTGTCAGTCTACTAGACAAGCTCTGCCTCACACTACCTAGTTAAGTCTTCTGGGGTTGTGTTAGATGCTCAACTGGCCCCTGAGTCCTGCTGATACTGTCAGTCCTGCTCAGCACTATGTATTTCAGCTTCCTTCTCTGTCCTGTACACCACCTGTTAGATGAATGGGAGCAGCATCTTCTTTCATGGTGAGGACCTGGGTCCCACTCAAACCACAGAGATTGGAGAGAGGTGTGCTTTTACTCATTGGTAGGTGGCTAGAGCAAGGTAGGTATTGCCAAGATATTTCTCTGTTTTCAGGCTACTCCTTTCCAGGTTCTTTGACTAGGGTAAAGGGGTTTTCCTGAAGTTCTTTTTGACTGTGCCCTTTGGTGGTTCTGGTTTGGAAGCTACAGCTGGATGAGAGACAGTAGGGAAACCCTCACCATTCAGTCCTTCTTCAAAGTTCAAGTTCCCTACTTGTCTATTTTCTTCTTTCCCATGTTTACATTTTGTGTTAGGTCAAAGCTGCTCAATGATAAGGAAGCCCCTGGGAGAAATGGGGCTACATCATCTTGGTGGAATCAGAAATCTCAGCATTTCATTTTAAAGCTTCTTTCCTCTGGAACCTCTTAGTCTTAAAGTCAAATTATCTTGTCACTTTGATAACTCAATGAACAACTACTCGTCCATGAAAGATCCACATAATTAAGTCTCTAGGTAGATGTAGATATGTACTACTCTATATACTCCCAGAGTCCTGTGCATGCGCTATTACATTTCCTGTTATATTGTATCTGCTTGTGTTATCCTACCTCCATTTTTGTTGAGAACTTGTCGTAAGAATGGATGTTGCCTAATGACCGGTTTATGGTGTATATACAGTTAATGTTGAATGTTCAAGCTACTCCTTGCAGCTGATAGAGCTTTATCAGTATAAAGTGTAAAACACTTTACACTTACTATATCACTTGGTATCTCAATGATTGCCTCATTCCTGCATTAAATCTGACAAATAGATTACTGTGATTCTGATTTTATAGAGAAATTGAAGAAGAATGTAATCATCACTGCAAGATTGTTTTCTACTCCCAATTCAGTAGAACTAAAACTGGAAATGCCCCTGGGACAGAAATAAGAAAATGAGATATTGATTACTGTTGTGTTGCCTTGTCCATGACTGTGTCAATAGAATATCACCAAATGAAAGTAAAATATGTATTTCATGTGTGTTCATAATTGAACTCTCCCATCTAAAGTTTGGTCAGCAGCTGGAGGAACTAGAATAACTGAAGAGAGAGTTTCCTGAAATATGAAAAATCATGATAACATTCACTTACTTTGATGAGAAATATGCTACCATGGAGCTGTTGATTTGAGGTGGTATTTGAAGTGTCCCTGCCTCATGGAAATTAACTGCATGTTTGACCTCAATCTGGATGCCTGACACAGCCTAAGCAAAGTGAATGCTGCTTGATTATGATGATATGAAAGCAATGAGTGAAGTTTTTTCAAATTTAACTAAAACAAATATAACCCATTATATGAAAATATATGGTCTGCAAGTGTTCAAGCAATAACCAAACTAAATTCTATTTATATTGGGTCAGACAACCTTACATTAAAGCAAAGAGAATCTTTATATAAAGATAAAAAGTTCAGAGAGATTTAAAATACTAGTTTTAACATTTTAGTTAATTTCTTCAAAATACTACATTTTGTTCTGGGTTATCTTTAAACAATGCTTAGATGGTATCTGATATCTCTAAACAATGTCTGACAGGAACTGTTGTAGTGCACATAGTGTTTTACATAGATTTTCTGTGACTGAATAACTTTAAAATCAAATTTCTTTAACCTTTCCTTACTGTGTATATTTCACTATCACTTGGATGACCTTTTTGATCTTATAATTCTTAAAACTCAACTTGTTTCTCTGTAATTAGTTTTACCTTTGTTTAAAAACTTGTTCACCTTTCATCAAAGCCCATTTCCAAGCCTTGTTTATTCCATTTGCATTTCCTCCTAATTTGCAGGGGTTTATCTAGCTGAATATCGGTGGGAATTATAACATATCTTTTCTCTGTTACCACATCTTCACTTCATTTGGTTTCTCACCTCCCAACACCCAAAGCCTTGCAATTTTCTTCTGTTTTCCTGCCACCTGTCCTGCCCATGGACCGAAAAAAACTTCTACAGCACTGCTCTAAAATTAAACCCAAGCACCAGGAGCGCTGGGATTATGCAGAGTTGTTTTCATCTGGCTTCACAAAATAGTATGCCTGGGAGTGGAACATGCTTGTTAAAACGTATGCATTCAGATAAACAAATTTCTCATGAATTAAAAACTGAGAACCGAATTTGCAGTTTTTCCTTAAAGTCTTTGTTTGCTGCATCATTAACCACTTCTTGCTTCCTGTGCTGCTTCTAACATGATGCTGTTACTTCTCTAAAGATAAAGTACCACAATTTCAAGTCAGGGATTGTGATGCCTCTTGACTTGACTTTGATTGTCTTTGCTATTTTAGGTCTGTTCTGGTTTCAGATGAATTTTAGCAAAATTTTCTGTAGTTCTCTGAAGGATACAAATGGTATCTTGATCAGAATTGCATTAAATCTGTACAACAATTTTGGGAATATGACTATTTTCACTATGTTGAAATTATATTATGAAGCTACTGTGATAAAACTACCATGGTACTGACAAAAAAGCAGACCTGAGGGCCAGTGGAACAGATTAGAAGATGCAGACACAGCTACAAACACACTCAGCCACCTTATCTTTGACAAACAGGTGAAACATTTTCACCGTAATGAAGATAGCCTCTTTCATAAATGGTGCTGGAAAAACTGGTTCTCTACATGGCAAAGATTAAAACTAGACCCATGTCTATCACCATGCACTAAATTAAAGCGAGATCAAAGAATGGATCAAAGATCTAAATGGATCAACGATTTAAATATTAAAATAGAAATGCTAAATCTACTGGAAAAGAAAGTAGGTAGAAATCTTGAGGACATAGGGGTAGGCAGAAATTTCATGAAAAAAAAAAAAAAAACCCAAACTACATGGAAAACACTTCAAAGAATCAACACCTGGGATGTCATCCTATTAAAATGGTTTTGTACATCAAAAGAAATCAACAATAGAGTGAAAAGACAACCCACAGAGTAGCAAAAATTTTGTCTGCCCCTCAGGCAAAAGGCATATATCTAGAACATATAAACACCTGAAAAAACTCAGACCCCTCCCCCCAAATTAAAAAACCCAAACCAAAAATGGGCATCTAAGATGAATATGTACTTCTAAGATGCAGAAATACAAATGACAAAAAATATTAAAAATGTTCAACATCATTTGTCATTCAAGAGGTTCAAATTAAAACAACACTGAGATTCCATCTCACCCCAGAAAGAATGGGAATCGTCAAGAAATCAACCAACAACAAATGCTGGAGAGGTTGTGGGAAAAAGGAACCCTTCTCCACTGTTAGTGAGAGTGTAAACTGGTGCAACAATTTTGGAAATCAATCTGAAATTAGAGGTCTCATTTAACCCAGCTATTCCCTGCTCAGTATTTTCCAGAAATATTAAAAACATCATACTACAACAATGTATGTTGACCATGTTTATAGCAGCACAACTTGTCATAGCAAATCTTGGAAACAACCCAAATGCCCATCAATGGAGGAATGGATAAAAAAGATGTGGTATTTTTATACAATGGAGTACTACTCAGCTATAAAGAAGGATAAACTTGAGACAGTTATTAGGAAATGCATGTAATTTGAGTCCATGCTTATAAGTGAAATAATCAGTCTCACATATATAAACATTGTATGTCTCTCTCGTGAGAAACTGAAAGCATAAATATGATCTAAAATGTACAATAGGTATTGTGAAATGGGAATAAAATGCTCAAAAGGAAAGAGAAACTGGAATGAGGGAAAGGAGAAAATAAAGAAAGAAAAAGGAAAAATATATATATATACACACATAAGATACTTAAGATAGTTATACTACTAATTGCTATTAGCTCTTTGAAAGGAAAGGTTTATGCCTGTATTTTTTGAGCTATTTTTCATACCTATATCTTATAATATGAGCAACTACTTTGAAGCTAACATTATGCAATGTACTAACTATTGTTATTGTCCTACAATCTTGTTTTAAAATTTTATACCATTGTTTTTACTGTTTATTTTTCTTTTCTTTAAAATAAAAAAAAAAGTTTAAAAAAAGACAAAGTAGCACAGTGCTGATTACTAAGAATGGTAGCCTTAGAGTCTGACAAGCAGCAGCCTACACATCATACCTAATGCAGAGCTAGTCCAATGTATACAGTGGTATGCATTTAGCCTTTGGTCTGACTTATCTTGGTCATGTCTCTCTTTTCTCCTTTCCCTTAAAGAGAAGGCAGAAAAGAGGTAGCAACTAGATTTACAGAACACAATGTACTTACTAGTAAATGCAGTGGTCTAACTAGCAATATCTTGTGCAAAGCAACCAGAGCCAAAATGTATGACAGAGCACTTATTATCCTTCTGCTTCAACCCATCAGGATACAAAATAACCAAACAAACACTTGCCTAGGAATTTGTTAGTGTTCTTCATTCATAAAGTAATAGTATTTTACTTAGGTTTTGGTGAAGAGTAAGATGGGAAAAAAAAAACAATAAAAAAGTGATGGGAATTCATGACACATTTGGATTTAGATCAGGTTTTAAATTCTAAGTCTTCCATTCCACATCTTTACAAGTTATGTAAAGATCTTTGTACTTGGTTTTGCCAACTTTATAACTGGGCTTATAATAACTAAAGTTTCAAATGTAACTGATAACAACAAAACTGGTTAAAATTTATTTACGATAATCTCCACATCAGAATAACCTCAGTGCTTTGTGCACATTTACTTTTCATTTTATTTTTCAGCAATATTGCTGGGGAGGTTCTGTAATGATCAAACTAAGGAAATTTAAGCGTATCTTGCCTGACCTTACTGAAGTAAAGGTTAGCAAACAAGCAATTCAATTCAAATGCAAGACTGCGTAATTTTGGAACATGAGTTTGAACTTCCATACAATACTACCCTGAAAAAAATGATAAAATCTACATGAATGAAACTAACGCATATTGTGTGCTAAGTGCATGTCACTTTCTTTCTGTTCCATATGTGTATTTATAATATTAGTAGCTGCCTTAGTCACTTTGTCATCACTGAGACAAAATTAACAAACACCCACTACCAAAACGAGGAAAGGTTAATTTTGGCTCATGGTTATGTCCGTCATCAGCTGCCTCCAAGACAAGAAGGTGTGGTGAAGGAAAGCTGCTCACACTGTGGCAGTCAGGATGCATGAGAGAAAAAGGAGCCAGGGAGGGAGGGATCCTCTTTAAGGTCATGACTCCAGTGACGCACCTCCTCCAACTGGGTCCACCTCCCCAAAGCACATCCAGTCTGACTCATCAGCAGAGCATCCTCTGGTGAGTACAGCACTCCCCCGTTCAATTACCTTCTCAAAACCCCACCTCTGAGTACATGAAGCTTTGAGGGAACATTTTGAATCCCAACTATAACATTTTGATCCCCACCCCCAAAAGCTTCATGTGCATCTCTTCATACAAAATGCACTTAGTCTGTGTAAGAGTTGACAAGTTTTAAGCAACCTCAGTTTTCCTGAAAAGTTCAAGTCCAAAGTTTCCTTTGAGACACAAGACAAACTCTTAACTGAGATGACTTGCAAAACTGAAAAATAAAATTAAACTCTTTCAACACACAATGACATAGGATAAGCATTCCTATTCCAAAGGGTAGAAATTGGGTGATGGAAAGGAATGGGAACAAAACAAGAAATTCAGCAGGACAAACATTTAAATCCTGTAGCTACATGTACAGTACCTGGAACAAGTAGTGAGAAGATGAGAATTCCAATGGACTAGGGTGGCTCTCTCCCTGCATCATTCTACATCATTGCTGGTTGCATCTCTCATTGCAGTTGTTGTTCCCACTGTTTCAAGATTTTCTCAGGTTTTCCATATTCCTGGCAACTCCAAATTTCTGGGGTCTCCACTGTACTTTCATTTTCACTTTCACAGCTCCATGCATTGCCCTCTCAGAGCCACACTGCCTGGACTCCTAGGTCTTCTGAAATCTTTGGGAAAATCTTCCCTGACCCCATAACTCCTGCATTCTGCATGCAAGCCAGAACCTCATGGATGATACCAATGCCTGCCACCAGCTCCAACAGTAGCCAGGTCCCCTTGGATAATGGCTGCAGAGACCTCTGAGTGCCTGGATGGCTGAGCAGTATGAACTGACCCAGAGTAATTAATGCCCTAGGCTGCCCTTCTGGACCAGGGTGCCCTGGGGCTCTCTTCTCAAATGAAAGCTTTACAGACGTGCAGCCTTGAGCCTATGAAGGATGAAGTCTTTTTAATCTTTGAGATACCCTCTAGGCATGTGCCAAATGTTCACAGGTCCCAATTTTACAGTCTCCAGCTTTGCAGGCCCAATCTTTACAAGAACTTCCTTTCTGGCCACTAGGAAAATTTTTCAAATTATTCAGCTCTGCTTTTATGTCCTGCTTCTCATGGTAGACATGGTAAAAAGCTGCCAAGCCTTCAGTATGTGGATTGTTTTACAATTTCCTCTGCCAGATTAATTAGTCTGCTCTCTCAGATTTAGATCTCCCACAAAGACTCAGGATATGAGCTACAAAGTTTCTGCCAGAGCATAGCACACATGGTCTCAATTCCAACTGTTAGTAGAATCCTCATTCTCAGTTGAAACTTCCTGAGCCTCACTTCTAATGTCTGTACTTCTATCAGTATTTTGGTCATATGAGTCTCGACCAGAATCTCCCACTGACCTTGGCTAGCTGCATTCTAGGTAGGGCTTCTCTAGCTTGTCTCTCCATAACTTTCTAAACTCCTCCTGTGAGACAGTTGCAAAGGCTTTTTAATCACGTGACCAGATATTAGTCAGAATAATGACTCCACTGCTTATAACAACATATGTCTTGGTCTTTTCACTGTTGTTGAGAAAAAAATACCTAACACTCACAAGTTAAGGAGGACAGGTTTATTTTGGCTCACAGTTGCAGTGAGCCCTACAGAGCCCTACAGAGCCCTACAGCCCTACAGAGGGCTGACTCCAAGGCAGGAAGGTATGGTGGAAGTTCCAGGTAGAAGAAAGCTGTCACATTAAGGTGGCTGGGAGATGGAGATTAAAAGGAAGATCTGGAGGGAGATATCCTTTCAGGTTACACTGACAGAAACCTACTTCCTCAGAGATCATACCTCCTAAGAGCATCTTCAGCACTGAATTCACCAGTGGATGAATCTACTGATGAGTACAGCACTTCCACCATCCAATCTCTTTCCAAAATCCCTATCTCTGAGTGCATGAAGTTTTTGGGGAACATTCCTGATCCACACTATCATGGTAGCTAAACAATGAAATGAAAATGGTATTTTTTATTTGTTCTTTAGACTCATATAGCAATAGTTCTATTAAAGTTTTAAAAATATTTGCAAAATATTAAAAGTACACCAGGGAATAATCAAAGAGAATGTTTTAAAAAAAGCAAAACATGAAATGACTTCAAGGAAGTAATACATATTGACCAACAGGTGAGAGGTGAGAAAGTATTTTGTCCCATACATAGGTCTCTTGATTAAAAAGTTATTGTTATAAAGAAATAGTTTATATGATTATTTTTATTGATTTTACACTGTCTGTTACAAAGTTGTTTATTTTCCAGTAGATATTAAATGCCTTATTTCCCCCAATAAAATTGACTATCAGGTGTAATGACTTAGTTTATTTTTATGAGCTGTATTCCTAGGAACTCTTCAAATTTGAAAATGTTCAGTTCTTCATTGAAATCCTGATTTCCACATTCCTAGTGTTGTTACAGCTGCTTATTTAGCATAGATCCATTATTGGAAAGGATTTGGTGGAATCAGAAGCTAATGTTCTCTTGCTTCACTGGACATACGCTGAACAGCAAGAAGTATTCACAACCAAAAACCAAACAAACAAAATGCTTAATAAGTAAAATTTAAAAATTAGATATTTCCAGACTTTGGCAATAGAATATATTAATGTTGAAGCAGCACTTAAAAAGGAGGAAAAACAAATTTCCCAGAACTTAACAAATTCCCTTTAGACTTCCGGCTCCCGGTGACTATTATATTTTGTTCTATTATAAATACAGTTATTAACTTGTCCCTGTCAGTAAAGTTTCATAAACTCTTTTTCTCCTAACATCTTGTTTTGCCCAAGCAATGCCACGATACGCTAAGTCGCAAAACTGTTTGCGTCTATAAACTTGTTTGCTCACCTCTAAGTTCTGACTGAAGATCAGCCTCCTTGGCAACTTGTGTAAAACTGGAGCCCTTCCTTTATTTGGAGCTCAGCCTTTGGGACACAAGTCCACTGTCCACCTAAAATCAAATAAATCTTCTGAACCTTCTATGGTCTCTCGGATCTCCTGAATTCTGCAGCAATGTCAAGTTACTTACAAAACTAAGTGAATAGAACTTGGTATCACTGTGTCATTAACTTTCTACTTAGCAGTTTTACCTAGATTTATCTATGAATATAAATCTATTGCTCTTAATCAAATAATAAATTAGTCTCTACTTCTCTCCAGAACTAGTGTTTGAGTATAGACTTCACGTTACAGAACACTAAATACTTGATTCTAAACTATGCAGTATGTATCCTTTTTGCTATGAGAATAGGCTTGGCACATCATTAGGTTAAATACTGTCATATTCTAGAGTAGATTTTCCTAGATTTATGTTGATCTTATATCTTGGCTATACCCTGTTATCAATTGTTCTCCAGTCACTTTCCTCATGAATGGGAGAAAATACCCAGCACCCACAAATGAAAAGAGGAAAGGTTTCTTTTGGCTCATGGTTTGTAGAGATTTCATTACACAGTTGGCTGGTTCTAAGACTGAAAGAGATGGCAGGGGAAGGCTGTGCAGCTCATGGCAGAGAGGAAGCAGAGAACTGAACAGAGGAGCAAAAAATGAAGATTCAACCCTTCTGGGCCATAACCCCTGTCTTAGTTACTTTTCTTGTTGCAGAGACAAAAATTAAGGAAGGAAAGGTTTATTTTGGTTCCCAGTTTGTGGGTGTTTCAGTTCATAGTTGGCAGGTTCCAAAGCAGGATGGCATGGCAGAGGGGCATTGCAGAGGAGAAACTGTCCATGGCAAAGTAGGGCAGGCAGAAGGGAGCCAGTAGTGAAGTAGAAGGTGGCAGGGAGCTAGCAAGGATGGCAGCAGCCCTCTTTCTACCCCTTATATCAATCCAGGCCACATACCCTTAGTTGGATAGCACTCACATTCAGGGTGGGTCTTCCCATTATCCACACCCAGAACTATGCCAAACTGATTACTGGAGTAATTTAGGAATCATACATCCTTAAACCATTAAACACTCTAGATCAAGCCACCTCTGAAAAGCCCCACCTATGACCTCATGAGGTGCTGGGAGAACATCTAGATATAAACCATAGCACCCCAGTGACCTTCCTCTTCTGACCAGCCCTTACACCCTAACAGCATTTCAGCTATAATCCCTCATAATCCAATCACCTTCCAAAAGCTCTGCCTATTAGCACATGAGGCTGTTGCGGGACACTTAGATATAAACTATAACATAGTGTAAGTTAGAAAAAAAACATTCCATACATGTAGACTTCTAAACGTTATAGCTTAGCAATATGGGGGTACACAGTAGATTGTCAATTGTTTATCCTCATGATTTTGTGACTGACTGGGAGATGTGGCTCCATGCTACCACCTAGCATCCCTGTAGTATCATACCACATGTGGCAAGACTGATGTATTCATCTGCTTTCTGTTGCTATTACTGGATACTACAGACTGGATAGTTGCAAAAGGGAACAGGTTTATTTAGTGTTCACAGTTCTGGAGGCTGAGAAGTCCAAGAGCATGGTACCTTCAACTGACCATCTTCTATAGAAACTGGGTGGCTTCAGGTCAGACAAAAATCAGTCAGAAGACCAGCAGCATGAACAAGAAGGAGAGCATAAAGGGCAGTTGCACTTTCTCACAACCCACTTTAGCAAAAGTGAGCCCACTCCTGTTAGAAAGACACTGACTCTTCTTAATGACATAATCACCCCTAAAAAGCCCCACTGATCTCTCCCAGGACACTGGGTTGTGTGATGATTGAGGTATGCAGCTCATATATAGTGGAGGGAAGATTTTTCAATATTAAAATCATGCCTTCTTAAACAACCATGTGATCTTACATTTCTAACTTTATCCCCCTTCTTCCTGTGTAATTTACTCTTGAATAGTTTTTCTCTCCTTGGGTCTTAGAGGTCTGGCCCCTCTATGACTTTCCTGGCTTCTGTTTTTCTACTGCAGCTCTCCTCAGTCATTCCTGAGTTCAGCATTTCCCATAACTGCAGTGGTGAGGTATCTTTTGTGGTGCATAAATTTTCAGAATGTGTATGAAAAAAAATCATTGATGGAGTGTCTTTTTTTTTTCATGAGCTTAGGGAAACTGAAGAGAAATAATTGTGATTACATTATAAAGACCAGTTCAATGAAATAAATATTCTCTGTTTCTAGAAGGGGTTGTGACTAGAATCTGGCTTACTGAAAACACTGAAAACTTCTATTCTTGGCGTGAATCCTTAGTAACATATCAGTGATCTCTAAGAAAATTTCAATTTTAGTTATTTCTCTCAAGACCTTCAATATGTGTTTCTTCCCCTCCAACTCAATCATGTGCTCCTTGGGTGTGTGCTGGACACTGTCACCATCAGCAATGGAGCTCTTAGATCTATATTTCAAATATTTTAATAACCCTTAACTTTCCATACTTCTAAGGTATTTTCTCTACCCATATCTTCTTTAATTCTTCAACTTCAGTGAGGCAAATCATGCACTCCACCTTTTCTCTGTTTGCTAGCCCACTGTTTTTGTAACAAAGTACCTGAGATAATCAACTTATAAGGAGAAAAGTTTTATCTTGACTTACAGTTTTGGAGGATTGAGTCCATAACCACCAAATTACTCTGTTTTGCTGGTCTGTGGCATCACAGTGCATCATGTTGAAACTACCTCATGACTGAGAATAAAAGAGCAAGACCCCGCATCCCACAATCCTCCTTGGGTGCACATGCCTACTGACTGGATCTACTAGTCTTCACCTCTTAAAGGTTTCCACTGCTATCCAGGAGCACCAAGCTTCAAAGTACAGCATTCCACCTCTGGCCCATAAGGGGCAATGCAAAATGCTTTTAGTCCATTCCCAGGAGTCCTCAAAGTCTAATCATTCTAGCATTTCTCAGAAGTCCAAGACCAAAATCTCTTCTTAGACCCAAAGCAAACTCAGCAGTGAGCCCCTAAAATCAAAACAAAACAGAAAGAGTTCTATATTTCTAAGATACAACGGTAGAAGAGGCACAGGGAGAACATTTCTATTCCAAAAGAGAAGAATAGGAAAATAGTAAGGTGGGGTTTGGCTCAAAAGCGACTGCAGTCTACCCAAAGGGTAAACATTCAATCCTAGGTCCAAGCTTTAAATCCATGCCCAGCATCTGGGGCACCATGGTGAGAGGTGGCCTCCGCTCCCAGTGGACATGCTGGCTGCCGCTCACACAGTGTCTCTGTGGGTGAGTTCTGCATGCAGCAAGCAGCTTTCCTCTGGCATCCATGTTCCTGGCATCTCTATCTTCTTAGGATCTCCACTGCAGCTCTTATTTCATGCTTGCAGCTGCACATTATGCTCTCAGGGGCTGTTTGTAGAGACTCTGGACCTACAATACAATGCCTCACCTGCCCTACTTGGTGAAATCCTTTATGATCACGTACCTCTTGCATCTGCAAACCTATAAATCCAGCACAGTGCAGACAATGCCAACATCTCCCGCCAGTGCCAACTGTCATGGGGCCCACTTGAGCTGTGGTTGGAGCCAGTGATGAGTGCCATGTTGGTTTACATGGTCCCAGATGGGCAGAGATCCCTGGATCTTTCCTCTCTGGAGAGTACCCTGGAGTCTCTCAGACAAATTTTCACTTTTACATCTTTGAGCCTGGGTCCTGCTGGTTTCTGAGAGTAGGTCTAGTCATTTTTCTTACTGTTCTGGTACAAAGTGCTTGACTTTTATTTTATTTCAATTTTTGCAATTCAGGGAATTGAATCTAGGCTCTTTTCACTGAGTTTCAACAGCAGACCTATTTTCACTTTTTGTTTTGAGACAGGCCCTAAGTTGCTAAGTTGCCCAGCCTGACCTTAAACTTACCTGCATCCTTCTGCCTCAGCCACCCAAAATGTTGGAATTGCAGGTTTGTGCCACAGTGCCTAGCTTTGATTTCCCCTTAGCAGTGCTAATCTCTTTTAGCAACTATATCCTATGTGGCAGCACATTTCAACTGGATTATTTTCTCACTAAGCTGTGAATTTTTCAAATCTCTCCACTCTGTGCCTTTTGCTTTTGTAAATTTTTCTGAAAGCACTCAGTTATAACCAGGTTGCTGCCTGAACATTGTGCTGGCTTGAAATTTCCGATGCCAGAAAAACTCATCCATTACCTTTAAACTCAGCCTCCCACAAAGTTTCAGGGAATGGAAGAATGCATTCATATTCTTTGTCATTGTGTCAAAAGAATCCACTTCTCAGCGTGGTCCAGTTCTCAATGTGGTCCTTATTTACAAGTGAAACTTTGTGACTATAACTATTGTTGACTGCATACTGCTGGCATCCTGTCAGTCCTCATCAGAGCTACCTGTTCAAATCCAACCATAACATTCTAGGCTTTCTCTGGTTCCCTCTTCCAAACTTTTCCAAACCCCTTCTGGAAATGATTATTACTGCCCTTCCACATCCTCTCAGCTCTAGTCACAGCAATGACTCCACTTCTCAGTAGCAATTTTCTGTGTTGGTCAACTTCATATGACTGTAACAAAATACCTGAGACAATCAGCTCAAAAAGAAAAAAGGTTTATTTTGGATCACTGTTTTGGGAGTTCCAGTCCATGATTGGGAAGACCCATGTGTTTGGTCTTATGGTGTAGCACTGGGCACTGAGACAGGGAGTGCACTCTGGAGCAAAGCTGCTCCCTCATGGTGCTCAGGAACACAAAATCCAGGTTATTATTAACCCTTTAGTGGCACCCACCCATCACCTGCTTAGCTCCATCTCTTAAAAGGTTTCTACTGTGTCCCAAAGCACCAAATTGAACACTAAGCCTTTATATAGAGTCTTTGAGGGCCAGGGATGCAATGCCTTCCTTAAATTATAATTACACCTCAGCAAATATCCCTAACTCACTTTATCATCTCTCCTGTTTTATCACCTTGTATTTCCCAACAACACAGACAATAAGTGATTTACTTTCCTGTGTCTGTACCTAAGGAAATGTAACCAGAGAAAATCACACAGAACTTGTTTCACTCTAAATCCACAATTACAAGTTTCAAACAAGTCTCTGGTTCTGCACATTAGTTCTGCTGTGCTTTCCTATGAAATTTATTTCTCACCCTCTAAAATAATGATTTCACACTTTGTCCTACCCGCACCCATCTGCTCCCATTTCCTCCAGTTGCGGTAGACAAAGTATCCCTCCTGTTTTCTTGTTTATTTAGATCAGATGTTTTTCATCTTTATAAGAATATGACTCTTTTAACACACCCATCCTCTCATCACGTCTTCCTTCTTAAAAATCTTTGCTTCAGCCCAGCAGCAGAATACTGTGTCAGCAGCCTCTTTTTTTACAGCATCAGATTTTCCTTTTCCCCCACCCATCATTCCAACCAGCATAAAAATCTGCCAGGAAATGCTTCCCTGAGTCCTACCTATACCCCTGAGTTTCTATACATTTCTTTACTTCCCTTCCATAGTTAAATATTTTTCAAGTGTTACTTGTGGTTCCTATGTCTCCGCACCTCCATTATTCCTTTAACATTTCCCATCTGTCTCTTCCAACAAGACCACTGAAAATGATGTTCTTTACCTTTTGACAGACAGTCCTGCTGTTGCAAAATTTTAGGGGGATTAGTTTCTATGCTTGTACTATTGGACACTGAAACATTTTTCAACATAGTTGAGTACTCACTCTTTAAAAACTCTTTTCTTAACATTTATATTCCAGTGTATCTTAGTTCTTTTCTTGTGAGAAGAAATGGTTTCTTTTGACTCATAATCTGTGGAAGTTTCAGCTCATAGTTCTTTGGCTTTAAGGCAGGGTGGCATGGCAGAGGAGCATGGTGGAGAAAAATTGCTCATGGCACAGTAGGCAGGAAGAGGGTGTGGATCCAGATCAAAGAGGAGGGAGGGAGAAATACCTGCAGGGCACGCCCCCGGTCACCCATCTCTTCCAACTTGCTTCACTTCCCAGCATCACATTTAACTCATCACTGGATTAATTCACAGAGGAGTGTCAGCCTTCACTGTCCAATCACCTCTAAAAGCCCCACCTATGAGTACATGAGGCTTTGCGGGCACATCTAGATATAAACTATGCCACTGTGCTCTGCTGGTTGTCTTCTGAATGTTTTAGCTCTTTTTTCCATTCAGCAATTAAAATTTTGTGAGGTACTTAGTTATCGTTGGTCTTTGCCTTTATATTTTCTAGCTAGGTAAGCTTAGCACATCCTGTGATTTTGAAAATCATTCTTATGCTGTAAATTCATAGATAGATAGATAGGTATCTTTACATTATGGATATTCTTTTTAATGCTCTTCTTGTAAAGCAAGGAAGAAAGTTTTGCACTCTTACATAATTTATAAGCACTCCAGAGTTCACATACCTGAAATAAAACTATTGCTTTCTCCCAAGGCTTTTTTTCTTCCACTTATCTCTTGTTTCCACTCAATGGCAGTAAAATCCCATCAGTCACTCAATTCAGTAACCTAGTAGTCCTCGCCAATGATTCCTTCTCTTTAGATCCCACATCCAGTTCAACCCTTGTTTCACTGGTTCTGCATGATACATTTCAAGATGTCTGTTTCACTCTTCTCTCATTGCTTCTACCCTAGTGGAAGTAACCATCGTCTCCAATTTTGTTAGAATTATCTCCTCATTTGTCTTCACTGCACTTTTAGAATCTTGTCACTAAACCCTTATCTGATTATAACATTTTCTACTGTAGCACTCTAAGGAAATCTATTCTACTTTGAGAAATATTTCTGAAAAGTGCTTTTTTTCCTATATATTGACTCCTAGTAATACATTTAGCAATGGAGATTTTTTTTCTTATGATTCCCTATTAGCCTTCATGGTAGCCGGCATGGCTTATAGTATTTAATATAAAAAGTACTCTCCACTTTTCCTTCATTTCAAAGTAATTTAATAGGAGAAGCGCTAATGAACAGAAAACTTTATGGGCAACTTCTTTGACAAGCAAAACTTCCACTTAGTTATTCAAGGTGAAAATTAATGCAGTTTTTTTTTTTTCTGATTATTCAGGTTACAGTCAAGCCGCAGCTTGTGCTTAGCTGTGAAATAGGAGCAAAATCCAGTTTGTGCAGTGGTTTGCATACTACTATTACATACTGTACTGTGCTGTTTATCTATTCATTGTAATTTCTTACTTTAGATTGAATCCTGCCAAGAACCCTGGGGGACAGGGTTAAAGCCAATATGGATTAAATTTCTCAGAAAACTATTCATGACACAGAGTACATAATCGAGTGTATATTCTGCACAAAGCAGTATTAAAAATTCAATTTGATTGATAATATGTGTTACTGAAATGTTATATTGGAATAGCGCTGCTCTGGTTATAGTAATTAAATGTCTGGTTTGCTTTTATAAAAAGCTTTATAATTTGGTTGTAAAGAACTGTCAAAAGTGAAACTGGACTCAGCAGGACTGCAATTTTATTTTACTACCTTTCAAAAAATACATTTAACTCTTTGTTAAAAAGTGCAAACTGAAGCATTAATGCTTCGGGTTCCATTTTTAGCTGAAGGTGTTTTGCCCAAACTAATTTGGCTGTGTCTTCATATAATAGTACAAAAGAAAAAAAAAGGAGTTTGGAATGCTCTATTCCTTTTATAGTTTAGTTATGAGTAAACCACATGTAGTAAAACACCTAAAATATTTAGGTGGCTGCAGCTGTAAGACCCCTGAGCAGAAACACGCAGATCATTGTCCCTCAATGACTGGCCCCACAGAAACTGTGAAAAATAAAAATGTCTACTGTCGGTCTGAATTGCTGAGCTTGAATTACATAACTGATGAGGAGTACACACAAAGAAGTCATCTTGGAAGTAGATTCTGTAAACATCCCACTGCTGCTGTGAGAAGCAAAGACAAGATAACAACCAAGTCTCAACCACAGGGAAAATTTGTGAACCGAAAAAATGATTCTTATTTTTAAGGTTGAGTTTATGGATACAATGTAGGCATACATAATGATTACATTCATCGTAGAGAATTTGTACCTGTGCAGGATAAGTCTTGATCCCTCTTTTATTTCCATTCCCCTCTCTTCCCTTCAGCCTCTCTTCAGCCTTTCTTATTTACAAAAGCTTTCCTTCCATTTCATCTTTTTTCTCATTTTTTTCTTTTCCCTTCTTTCCTTTCCCTCTCCCACTTCTCAAATTCCCCTTCCCATTTGAACAAATTCTTCCTATTTCACAATGTCTATTATACATTTTGGTTCTTATTTACATGTTAATGTTCTCACACCAGAGACAACGTGATGTTTACATGTGTGTCCAGTTTATTTACTTGAGTATGGTTTCAAGACATTTACCTGAAATGTCTCAAGTTTATCCTTCTGTATGGCCAAATACTACTCCACTGTATAAAAAAGCCTCATCTTTATCCATTCACCAGTTGATGGGCATTTGGGTTGCTTATAAGATTTAGCTATTAGAAACTGTGTTGCTATAAACTGTACTGTGGATGTATATTTTAATTCTTTCAGGAAGATACACAAAGTGGAATAGCCAGATCAAATGGAACCTTTAGTTTTAGTTTTTTGAGGAATCTCCACATGATTTTCACAGTGGTTGCACCAGTCTACATTTTCACCAACAGTGGAGTAGAGTTCCTTTTTTCCCATAGCCTCCCCAGCATTTGTTATTGGTTGATGTCTTGATAAGAGCCAGTCTTTCTGGGGTGAGATGGACTTATCCTGTTGTGTTAATTTCCATCTTTCAAATGGCCAGTGACCTAACTGATTTCTTTTAAGGGACAAAGTTTTGCTATATTTGCTATCTAGCAATCAATAACTTGGACATATGGTGATAAAATAATATATGTTCCCACTTTTTTCAAGTTTATTATACAATAATAAACTATAAACTATATGGTGATAAAATAATATATGTTCCCACTTTTTTCAAGTTTATTATACAATGGCAGAAAAATAAATTTATGCAAGGCATATAATAATATGGTGTTGAATTGGGTTTCTGGAGTTCGGAGAAGTGCCTCATGTAGGCACAACAGTAGAAATTCTGAGAAGGCTTCCCAAATGAAAGTATTGGAGATTTTAACAGAAGAAAACTTTATTCTGATATTTAGAAATGTGGCAGGTCCATATGAGTGAATATTATGTGCTTTTTCATTCTTTAGTCTCCTTGGAAATCCAAGTTTATAGCATTCTATGAATATTGTTAAATACTAAGTGTTCATACAAATGCAGTTCTGTACTGTTGGTCATATTGGTAGCCATAGAAAAAGTCAATATTTGCCAGGAATAAAGACCTTTAGTGTCTTTGATTAAATTAAAACTTCTAATCTGGCTTTAGGAAATCATCATCATAGCTATGGAGAAGGCATTTCAGCCCACTGTATCAAATTCAATACATTTATGTTGATTGCAAGATTCAGAATGTTTGTTATTGGGATCTTTCTCAAACTCCTAAGGTCCCTCAGATTCTTCTCTCCCACTGGCCTCTCTAGGTCATTCCAGTCTTCCTAGTTGGTATTGACAAATATAAGGAAAGTGGTGTAAGGAGCAGAAAAAAGAGCCTCTCTCATGTCCCAGATAGGGAGTTCTTCAAGATAGTGAGACCAATAACTATGTATGTGGAATTGATGAAACTGGGTAGATTTGCAGTTATACACTCATTACATGCACCATGCTTAGCTAGGTCCTTGTCTTGGTCACTTTCTTCTTCTCTGGAACAGAATTCCCAAGACCAATAACTTAAAGAGAAAAGGTTTATTTTGGCTTACATTTTAGAAATTTCAGCCCTTGCACTGTCAGCTCATCCAGAGCAGAAGTGGCATGGTGGTAGGGCCTGGCTAGAAGACGTCTGCTCAAGTCTTGGTAGCCAGGAATGAGAGAGTGGAAGGAGCCCAGCAGGGAGAAATGCCCTTCTAGTTCATCCTCCCCATGTCCTGCCTCTCCCAACCATACCCTCCCTCCTGACAGCGAGTCAGTTGTAGAGCCCCATAATCCAATCACCTTTCATAAGTGCCACTTTTGAGCTTATGAGGCTTTGGAAAGACATCTAGATATAACCCACAGCAGTCACAGAGAATCGTACAAATGCCATTCACTAAGATTTAAGAAGCTCAGGTTCAAATTTAGAATTCCGTATATAACTGAAAATCTTTCATTCATTACCATGGCGGTTGTTGATGGTACAGATACCTTCACTGCTCTGAATGTGGTGATAATTAAGCGCTGTGTGGCTGATTATTTTTAATTTTCTTTATTTGTAGGTCATCTCATTCATCCTAATAGAATTCTCATAGAGAATGAGTCTTCCCTTCTAGACAGTCAGGAGGGCACCTGTGAATTCAACCTTAGTCATTGTCTTACTTGTATTTGGTGCAATATCTGCCATGTTGTATATTACTTCACTTTTATGGCTTTGAGAACATATGAGCTTTGTATAGTTTCCTCTTCTTTTTGTCTATTTCTTTTCCTTTTTGCCTATTTCTTTGAACATTTTAGTGGAGGATGCACTTGCTACTAAGATCCAAAACCATCTCATTTTATGTGATGTACTTTAATGCTTAAACATTTTCCTAACATTTTAGCTGCTCTAACAAAGACAAACACATATCTATTTAACAAGAATTTCATGCAAGATTTCAGATCTTAATGGAAAGCCCATAACAGTGATGCCCTTATCATCATAGTCTGACCACGACATAATAGCCTAAACTGGTTGCTATGAATCATCATTGGACCACCTTCCAGCCAATGGGAAAGGGAGACTAGAGAGCATGCTCACTACTGGTAAAGAAATTGCCTATGTCATCTCCATTCACAGGTAAAACTTAGTCATATTATTTCACTTGGATACAAAGGAGACACAGGGAAGCAGAGAATCTTATTATTTTTCTTGTTGCTGAGACAAAATACCCAACACTTACAAGGTAAGGCAGGAAGTGTTTATTTAGCTGACAGTTTGTAAAGATTTCAGTCCATAATTGGCCTGCTCTAATGTAGGGTATTATGGTAGACAGGAATTGCAGAGCAGAAACAGTTCAAGTTGGGCAAAAGGAAGCAAAGCAAGCAATCAAGGGACTATCACAGCTCTTTCTATCACTCATATTCTATCTAGCCTACTTAGAGTGGCAACATTCTCATCCTGAATCCTAGTGCTTTGAGCTTAGCATTGTACCATGAATCAATCCCAGCATCACACACTCTAGATCCAACCACTCTGAAATGGCCCCACCTATGACTACATGAGGTTTTGGGAAGACATCCAGACACAAATCATATAACAGACCTTAGCTAGAATGTGTGCCATGCCATTACCTGGGGGTTCAATTACTAAAAAAAGAAGAAAAGTGGGGCAATGGAGATAATCCAAATTTGTGAAGACAAAATACAGAATTGCAATGTTCTATTTCTAGTTATAATTTCTAGAAAGGTTGTTTGACATAGTAGATGCTGATTCAGTATTGTCAAATAGCTATGTAGAATAGGTGTTTAGATAGAATAAAAAATATGCCTTTTCTTCTGAGAAACAGACTTCTAAAAATCTCCCAAGACTCTTCTGTTATCAGGGGACAGAAAATCACCTGGGGATTTTATAATTCTCAGAAAGGAAGGAAATAGAAATAGAAATTTCAAGTGGAAAATGAAGTTTCTGGGCATGGCTCAGTCACTATATTGCCTCTCTGAACTGTAATACTTGCCTACATTGGCCACGTGTATCTCCACTGCTAACCCCTACCACACTCTGACTTGACTGATTTCAACACATGCACATATTCAGATGACAGTCCAAACTTTAACTATCATCCTGATGTCCCAGGAGTACCACATTCTATCAACACAATGTTTCAGCTTTTAAATAACTGGGTTTGGAATCATCCTGAGCTAACTTCTGTTTTCCAGTAATTCCACCTGTTATTGACCAACCTCTCTGGGTTTCTCTAGGTTAAATATTTGCTTGTGGCTTAGTCATTATTGCCATGTGTCATTTTTCTGTTAGTCTCAAATAGGAAAAAAAGC
The DNA here is from genome assembly GCF_000276665.1 of Chinchilla lanigera. NCBI lineage: Eukaryota > Metazoa > Chordata > Mammalia > Rodentia > Chinchillidae > Chinchilla > Chinchilla lanigera. Next base: position 22,347,182 of record NW_004955423.1, read on the forward strand.
AAAACTCAAAGGGCTATTTTTTGTCAAAAGGTAACTGTTTTTATCAAAAAATGACAGAGGATAGGGCAGGTAGCAATAGGCACCAGTCTTGCTCCTGAAGTCATTTACCAACAACATCAACAATCACCATCACGACCATCATCAATTATGATCATCCTTATAAATGTGACATTAACTTTACGTTTGATGGAAGGAACTTGATGAGACTGATGTCTTACTACATCAGTGCAAAAGCAAAGTGAATGAGTTAAAAAAAAAAGACTACTGAAAAGCCGAATAACTACTTATCTTCTGGTGCTTTTAAAAGGATGAAATAATACAGCAAGAAGTTGTAGAGGCCATTATTAAGCTTAAAAGACTGCAAAGAAAACAAAAAAGAAAAATACAAAAGATACGGACAGTAAAAGAAAGAAAGGGGTGAGTTAGAAAGAAAGATATATAATAAAACAAGGGCATATTTGTGTGGATAGCTGGGTATAGATTCAATAAACTATTTATAAAAAGAAAAATTTAAAAATCTCAGAATCAGGGTGTGATGGCACATGCCTGTAATCCTAGCACTCAAGAGGCTGAGACAGGAAAATCATCATGAATTCAAGGCCAGCCTGGAGTATACAGTGAGTTCAAGGCCAGCCTGATCTACATAGCAAGACTCTGCCTCAGAAAACAAAACCAAACAAAACTTCCAGAAAATTAGCTTGAGTACCACTTAATGATAGCAGAAAGGCAAAATAAAGGATAATTATTTTCATGGAATTGTGTTGAAGGAATTTTTTTAATGAGTAATATCAAAGTTTTGATATTTTTGGTTCACATTATCCCAAGAAACAAGAAGGAGGGCATGCTATTCATAGACAAGTTTTATTCGTATAATGCATACATATTTACTGAATGTCTAGTATGGGTCAAGAACACAGTAGTCTTGTGTATGTACAAACTTGCAAATGTTATGTGTACTTTGAATGTAAAGTTATCTAGAGGGAGACACAATTATCCAAGATAATTTCTCTTCTATAATTTCTAAGCAGAGACATATTTCTACAGCAAGTCTTGAGCTAGTATAATGATCATCAAGAAAATGCTAGATACATCTGTGCCTGAAACATTGGTATTATTAGAAAATATGACAAGTTTTTATTTATTACATAATCATAGGCAGTCAGTGAAATGTTTAATAAATTAAAATTCTCTAACAACGTGTTCATAATTTGGGAAGAAAGACAGAAGTTTTAAAAATAAATGGGTTATGTAGGTATTGCCATGATCAATTCTCCATGTCAAGGTAGCTGGCCACATTATTCAAGATCTTCCTGTGAGGATAATTTTGGATGAGATGAACATTTAAATAAGTAAACTTTGCTGAAGCAAATTACCCTCCCCTTTTGAACTGCCCTTTATTTTCCATTGTGTAGGAGAGCTTTCAACTTGGTGTCTTGTAACCAAAAATTTTTATTTATGGAATCCTTTTCCAAATGGCAATGTCACTCTGGACATTGGATTCTTTGTACAGATGGATAATTTATTTGAAGCAGTTTTATTCCTCATTGCCATAGCCCAGGTACAGATAGTGGTTGTTCAAAATCTATGTTAACTCCAAAATATGGAGGCTTCACAGGACCTCAAATTCTCACAACATTCCCAGCGGTGAAGGAAGTCCCATCAGTTTTTGTTCCTTGTTTCCCCCTATTCCACACTGGTATTATGGTTCAGTAACTGTGTTGTATCGCAACCTCCTACCATACTTTCACATTAGTACGTATTCGCTTCTCCTCTGAGATGTTTGGTGCTCTTTCTTCACCAACACAGAAGAAATGTTGAACCAACAGTAAACTGAGGCACACAGGGACCAAGTAATTGGCATTGTCACAATAACCACTGATGAAATTGAGAGGCCGTTTCTCTACTTCACCATGCTGGCTACGGAAGCATGGCCTCAGAATGTCATAGGTATATTCTGGCAGACAGGTAGGAGATAAGGTGCTCACAATGGCAAAAAGCACAAGTATTGATCTATTTTATGCATTACCGCACACACACATACACACACAATCAACAAAAATATGTTCCTTTACTTCTACAGATAATATTTGGATATGTAAAATACTACTGAGAGACTGTCTATAATTGGACAGATAATAAAGTAATTGTCTATTATAAAAAACTATAATCTAAAGAATATTCTTTAATATTTTGAATGCATGATTCATTCACTGAGTATAGTCTGCCACCCTAACAAAAAATATAGACTGCTGATGAATGTTTTACAAAATCATATTCAAATTCCTTGTCTTATTTTGGAAATTAAATTATAATAGTTACCTTGGTCAGCATTTATCATCAAGTGAAATGGTAAAAATAAAATAAGTTAATTTCAAACCATTATTTGATGATTCACTTTTCTAAGCAAAGGCATAAAATTTATATCCAGTATCACTAGACCAACATGCTCCAGATTTTTAAAAAAAATCATAGGTATGATTTATTACATATTATATTCACTCCTTAACAGTGATATTGATACTTTAATATAGTATCCCATGGCTTGCGCTTTTTAAAAATGCTCAAAAGCTTCATTTTTACAATAGTTTTAGATTTACGGCACAATTTAACAGAAAGCACAGAGTTCCCACATGCTTCCCTCCCTGTCCACAAACAACTTCTCAGAAGTTGCCAGCTCCCTCCACACTGGGACATCCGTGACAATCCATGGACCCACGCTGACACACCCTTACTGCTTAGAGTCCATAGTTCCCATACAAGTTCTTCTTTGGAGTTTACACTCCATGGGCTTTAATAGATGTACAACGTCATGTATTCACCGTACACAGAATAGTTGTTCTGCCTTAAAAGCCTTCCATACTGTCGTTATTCCCATCTGTGTCCTTTCTAACCCCCAACAACCACTGTTCTTTTTAATTGCTTCTTGCAGATTCCTTGCCAGTGTTTGGAGTTGTATTTCAGATTTTGGTCATTCTTACAGATATGTACAAGTGTCTCCTCGCTTTAATTTGAAGTTCCCTAATGATATATGATGATTAAATCTTTTCACTTGCTTACTTTCCATATATGGAAATTCCTAAGTGAAATTTGTGTTTAGATTGTTTTTTCTTTTTGTTTTTGCATATTGATGCTGTCTTTTAGTACTATGTTAAAAAGACTATCTTTCCTCCATTATGTTGTCTTTGCTCCTTTGTCAAAGACTACATTATTATGCTTATGTGGGTCTCTTTCTGGGCTTTACACCATTTATCTGTCTCTTTTTCTGCCATTGACAAACAGTGTGAATTACTAAGCTGTATAGTAAATCGTGAAGTTATATAGTGCCTGTGATCTGACTTCTTCTTTTGTTTCAATATTTAGTTGCCTCTCTTGGGTATTTTGTCTCTCTCTGTGTAAAGTCTACATCTGTCAATGGCCTCAAGGTAACTTGCTGGGATTTTTATTGAAATGGCTACTTTTTTATTGTTAATATGGCATATCATTCTCTATCCATTTATTTTTAAGTTATATGTTTTGTATGTAAACTGAAATTGTTGTGGGCATTCTTGTCCCTGTGTTTGTCAGGAATGAAAACATAGATACGGTTTCTGTCTTTTGGTTTAATTGACTATCTCTGTTTTTCTTTTTTAGCATATCTATTTTACTTTTATGTTTGTTTGTTTGACTTTCTTCAGTGGTTGCCTGGCAGCATGGGTGTTTAAACTTTTGTCTTGTCTGGACTAAATTGAGTGAAGAGAAATTGTCCTGAGCTATATATATATATATATATATATATATTTAAGAGAACTTATATATGTGGTTTGTAACCACACATTTCACTTAGGTGTAAGTATGTATGATCATATATAATTATATATAAATATATATGCACTTACACATATATAAGGTATAAATATAGCATAGATTGTCAAATACTTTGTTGGAATTACTATTTTGATTATTTTTATCTGTAAGAAGTATAAAATATTTTCTTTTACCAGCATATATTAAATGTCTTTCTTTAAAATATAGGTCCGGGCTGTGCATGGTTGCGCATGCCTGTATCTCACCACTTGAGAGGCTGAGGCAGGAGGATTGCTAGGAGTTAGAGTTCAGCCTGGGCTACATAGTAAGCCCAGACAGCCTGAGCTGCATAGAGAGATCTTCTCTCAAAGTAAATAAATAAATAAATAAATAAATAAATGTAGGTCCATGTTTCTGACCAATACAATTTTCTTTCTTTTAATTTTTTTTTTTTAAACAGTGTTTTTGTCAGGCAGGTCTATTAGCAACAAATATTCCCTTTTTTTTGCCTGACAGATTCTTTATTTCTCTTTCAGTCATGAAGGATAATTTCAGAGGGTCCAAGATTCTAAGCTTTTGCCCCTTGTTAATACTTTAAATATTTCTTTCCATTTTGCTCATGCTTGCATGGCTTGTGGAGGAAAAGTCAAATAAAGTTCTGATCTTTATTTCAGTATAGCCAAGGTGTTTTTATCTCCTGATTCCTTTAAAGTTTTGTATTTATTTTTGATTCTATGGAGTTTATATAACATGGAGGGTTTTTCTGTATTATTTTTGTATATTTGTCTGTTTTGCATTTATTCTGCTAGGGGTTCTTTGAGCTTCCTGGATTTTTGAGGTCTAGCATTAATTTTGGAGAAAGTTTCAGCCATTAGCACTTCAAGTAGTACTTATTTTCTATTTTTTCTTTTTTCCTCTTAGCATTCCTATTATGTATACCTTGCACAGTTTGTAGTTGTCCCACAGTTATTGAATATTCTATTCTGCTTTGTTTCACAAGTTTCTGTTGCCATGCCCTAAAGCTCTAAGGTTCTTTCCTCAGCTGCATCTTGTACACTAATGGGCCCATCCATGGCATTCTTCCATTGTTACAATGGAAGATGTCTAGCATTCTTTTTAGGCTCTTTCCTATAATTTTTATTTCATTTGCTGTTATTGCATGTTGTCTACTTTTTCCATTAACTTCCTCAGGAAATTAATCATAGTTTTTCATACTCCTACTCTGATCCGTCTAACATTCCTGTAGCATCTGTCTCTAGTTCTAGTGCTCACTCCCTCTCTTCACTTTTTAGTATGACTTGTACAGAAGTGGACCAAAGCAGGGTTGAAAATCAGTCTGACAATCATTAAATCCTGTAGTTCCATTTCCAGCATGTGGGACACATGTTGGCAAGATAAGAGCTCTCTTGGAACACCCTCTGAGCTTGAGTAGTCTACCCCTGTGGACTTGCAGCCCACATACTTTCCCTCTTGTGCTGGGTCTGCATAGTACCTGTGGTTTTCCTCAGTGATGTTTTATATTTCCCCTATCCCCAGTTTCTTGAGGTCTCCACTGCACCAGTAGCTTAAGTCCCACTGTTTCACACACTGCCTTTTCAGGGACTCATTGTCTGGTCTCCCAAGATTTCCTTTGGAACCCGGGTGGAAGCTTTCATGACTCCACAACTCTTGCATTCTGCATGGCTGTAAAAACAGTACAATAGGAACAATGCCAGGGTCTGCCACCAGCTTAAACAGGAACTTCAACCTCTTGAGCCATGACGGGAGCAGCCTCTAATTACTTGGATGGCCAAGAAGGGTGAAATGAATCCCAGGGTATCAGGCTGCTTTTCTAGGAAGTGTCCGCAGGGCCTCTCTGCTCAAATGACTTGTTAACACATTTGCATCCTTGAGCTTGTGATATTTTGGGTCTTGCTGATTGCTGAGATGACTTCAAAGCATCTTTCTTCTTGTCCCATTTCAAAGTACTTGGTTTGTCTTTCACAACCTTAATCTCTTTAGCAGCTACACTTTCTTTGGCCTCCAACTTTACATGTGCTCTTTTTTGATCCTAAATTTAAGCATTTCAAATATTATGCTGTATTGCTTGTTCTGATTCTTATTAAAGGCAGCCATCAATATGTATGCCACAGCCTGAATATTGACCTACCTTGAAATTTCTTGCATCAGATCAATCAGTTCGCTTACCCTTTAACTCCCCAAAAGTTTCAGCACATGGGCAAAATGTGCCTTTTTCTTTTGCTGGACTGTATCAAAAATTTCCTCTGCTCCGATTCCTGACAGAGAACAAATATTATGAACCTCTTCTTTACTGTCTGCATTTGTATCAGTGTCTTCACATTCCTAGCTCCAACTAAATTTATGCATCCAACTCTAACAATATTCTGGGCCTTATCTAGACCACATCTCTAAACTTTTCCAAACTCCTCCTATAAACTATTTCCAAAAGCTTGTGAACCACAGTTAGGCATAGTCAGGGGGCTGGGGATTTAGCTCAATGGCACAGTGCCTGCCTAGCAAGCGTGAGATCGTGAGTTCAGTTCCCAGTACCAGAAACAAACCAAAAAAAAAGAAAGTTAGGCATAGTCACAGAAAGAACTCCTCTTCTGTGGTACCAACTTTCTGGATTAGTCAGATTTCCATTGCTGAGATAAAATATCCAACATGCACAACTGAAAGGAGGAAGGTTTTACTTTTGCATTTGGTTTTAGGGGTTTCCGTTCGAGACTGGCAGGCTCCATGGGCATGGCAGAGGGTAGCTATTAATTTCAAGGTCGCTGGAAAATGAAGCACAAGAGAAAAGTACCTGAGAGGAAGGGGTAGGGATGTGATGGAGACTCGGATGTCATACCTCCATGACCCATTCAGATACACTTAGAAGTGTGCTCGCTAATCCTTTAGGCAGCTAGCTCCCAAGCCAATAAAGTTAACAATTAAGCTTAACTGTCACAGTAAGTAATATGACAATTAAGGTGATATTTTAAACTTCATGGATTCTTCATCAAGAACCAGCATCATGATATTTGCTGATTTGATTCAAGAAAAGGCCAAAACATATGGTCATGGCATCAAATATAACTCTCTTCTGTAAAAAATAAAGAATATGCATAGATGGCTTCCCAATGAACTTGAGGAAAGCAATGCTGCTTATTTTGCCTGTACTTAATAGAAATTTATTTGAGTTGTTAAGTTCTTTCTGTAGCTGAAGCACCCCATGATTAGACTGCATTCAATGAAAAGCACTACCTAGGTTCTGGGAAAATATCAGTCAGGAAAACCATAGGATGGGTTTCCTATTACTTAACAGATCATTGTAACAAAATAGCATTTGGTAGAATGCCTTAGTATGTTTTAAATGCACAGTGATGAATTCAAGAAGTTAGAAAATTTCAGAATATTATTCAGCACACATATCAGGATCACCTGCAAAGCTTTTAAAACTATAGATGTCTGAGTTGTGCCTATAAAATTTTCTGATTATGTAGATCTGAAATAAAATTTAAATAAATGAACTTTTAAAAGAAATCTTAGCAGAAGATGCATAGATGAGCTGGGCCAACTTGATGGGCTAATATGCAGATGTGCTCTATTTGGAAAGGTGCCCATGAATTTCTGCTCTACTCACTATGGACCACATAAGGAGATGCACACAAATGAGGTTTTGCATGGATGATGTGATGTCCTGTCATGAGTGGGACCTATGAAGTCACTTGTACTCTAATTTTAATCTTAGTTGATTATTTAATTGAACCACAGTTTCCTCTTTTTTGTAAAATGGAGACAAAACTCACATAAGATTCTTGCAATGGTTAATAATAATGTAATGAATATGCTCTAATATCTCAAGGAGTTGGTGATAAGTAAATAACCCTTTCATATAAGAACTCACTTCTGACCACGTCACAATTACAGTACAACTTGTGATTGAACATGGTTGAAAATTTGTAGCTCATTATGCAAGTATTCTAACTCAACCAATCATGTCTATAGGACAGAACTGTGTAGAGTTACAAAATGAAATTAGTTAAGTTATTCTCATTAAAATGGTTGATCATCAGATTATTATCAATAGACTATTTCTATGAAAAACAGTAGGATTTGCTTTTAGAATTCTCTATTGGCAGCATTTGTCATTTTCCTGCACATATAAAAAGTGTGTGTGTGTGTGTGTGTGTGAGAGAGAGAGAGAGAGAGAGAGAGAGAGAGAGAGAGAGAGAGAGAGAGAGAGATCTTACAGTGCAATGATCTCATCAAAGAAATGTTGATGTTTTTCTTCTAGATCTAAGGGGAGTATGCTCTGATGAATACATGTTTCGTTTATTCATGTTTTTTCACACTATGAACTTCCTTCTCTCTTGAACCGAGTTGTGATGCTTTGCTAAATTTTCCTCATGAGAACATGATTTTGAGCTTGCCCATCTATCAGGCATGATGACTGGGTAATAGGAGAAAAAAGATACACAATGTACTTACCAGAAAGCTGAAAATACAAAGCAATGTTTTCTACTTGTCACCACAAAAGAGCATGACAAATTCATTGTTATCCTGACTTCACAGTTGTCAGCTATTCTACATACAGTGGTCACATAGGCGCTATGGTTGTCACTAGCAGTAGAATTCAATATGCCTTTATAAAAACACCAAATATCACTGCAGTGCCCAAAACAGAATTCTCCATGTCTTATAGGACAAAGGCTGTCAAAATGTCCATGAAATGTTCACCACATGGTTCAACGCCTTTAGCAATGAGGCTATATGTGTTATTTTGATTCATATTGGGCCCATTTGCTTCTTTTAATTTTCATATGACTTGCCAGCCACATTTCCTGTAGAGGTACGTGGCTGGTTGTAAAATGGACTATGTTAAAAACAATTCTCAATTATCACAGTGTAAGATAAGGCCAGTAAATTCTTCAAGGAAACAGCCATATACCAGGAACTGTGCAGAGTGTGAGGGCACAGGTATGTATATGATAAGTTGCTCTTATCAACGTACTTGCTGTCTATGGGGGTAAAATGAAAGCCCTACTGCAAATGTGCTTTGTGCTAAAATAGAGTAACATAGAACCCTATGGTCACCTGTATGTAAGAGTTAAGGAGGATTCATTGATAAGATTATAGATATTAGCATATATAATCCAGGAGAAACTGGATGGGGGACTGAACTTTAGCAAATGAAAGTTGTCAGCACAAAGCCACTGAACTGGCTGATCAATGTTATCAGAGTTTTGAGCTGGGGCTGCTGTGAAAAAAGATAGTGCCTATCTTGACCCCAGGAAAGCTCCAACATAATCTCTAATCTATGATCCCATATTTTACCTTGAGAATGATAAGGTGCCAAGAGGAAGGCAGTGAACATATCTGCAGAGGGGGCCTAGAGAAGTATGAAAAATAAGTTGGAATAATGTTAGAATTAATCCCTTTGGTAAAGAGCTATGATGCTGTTCCACAGCTTTCACTCCCCCAGAGAGATTCCTACAAATGTTGCAAGAGGAGAATGTTAAATTGCACAAGAGCAGATCATCACTATTTCTGTAACTGAGGACAGACAGTGCAATTCTCAAAAGCAGGTAAGAGTCATGTCTGCTCCAGGGACACTTCTCAGTAGATGCTAATATCTATAATCTTATCAATGAATCCTCCTTAACTCTTACATACAGGTGACCATAGGGTTCTATGTTGCTCTATTTTAGCAAAAGCACATTTGCAGTAGGGCTTTCTACTGCAGAAGGGCAGTGTGGTTATGGCACTCCTGGGATACGAAACAGTGTTGTGCATGTGGACTCCTATTAGGAAGGCGTTTCTAAAGTTAGGAACTGAATACACCATCAGCTGTTTGATCCAGAAATGCAGTCTTGGGGCTACCAAGAAAGCTTCCTGGTGCTGCATGTAAAGCCCTGTGATTGCTTCCTTCCGATTTCATACATCTCCACCACGCCTGAAGCTCATGCATCTGCTGGAATTCACACCAAACCGAAACATGAACTTACCCATTCAACTGTAGCAAGTTGTTCTCAAGAGGGTCAAAGCTTTGGAACTCAGAAGTCCCTGAAAAATGACAAAATGTTTGGGAAGACATTTAGGAACTACTGATAGGAGGCCAATTTCTTTTACTTCATTAATTGTTTTAATACATACAGGAATGCATTTCAGAAAGAAAAAGAGACTTATTCCAAATATTTCTAAAAGACGGACTGGGAATATATGAGGGAGTTGTAAGCAAACCCACTTTACTTTAATGGAATAAAAATACTCCTAAACTTAAAACAACAGGTTTTTTTTGTTTGTTTGTTTTTGTTTTTGTTTTTTTTCTGGTACCGGGAACCGAACTCACGATCTTGAGCTTGCCAGGCAGGCACTTTGCCGCTGAGCTAAATCCCCAGCTCCAAAACAACAGTTTTAAAAGTTTTCTCTTTGGAGCTTTACACATACATCACTGTATGTTAGTGTAGTGACCGGCTCCAGTCTGTGAAGAAGCTTCTTTACAATTCTAAACAATTGTTGTTACACTGGTGAAAGTGAACATACCCATATAAAGAACATTCAGTTCTAGAAATAAAATGTTATTCAATAAAGATAGAAAAGTGAAAATAATAAATATAAAACTCTAATGTCTTTTGCACAGTGTCATGAGAAACCTCTCCTTATGTGACATGATATCTTTTTATGGATTTTGGTGTTAAAATAACCTTTCTATTGGGAAATATTTGTAGATCGTGGGTTGTTGTTTTTATTGTCTCTAAGTTGACAAAGAGATGAGTGATTAAGGCAACATTATCTTCCCTGGATACTTCCTGAAATAAATGTCTTTCATCAGTGGTGAAATCCCAGAATGTAGATAACCATCTATGAGAAATGATGAAGGGGCGTTTATTCATTGGATAGATGAGAAATAGAACATATTTAGCTTTTCTCCCACCTGGAAATGAAATTGCATTTTATTCCAAAGAGTTAAAGGAAAATTTTTCCTGTGTATTTGGGGTCAATTTAAAAAATAGTGTTTTTCTGTTTATCTCTCTAGGACAAAGTAGAGCTAAGGTGCATACTTATTTTCACTTTATTTAACAAACATTCTCTTATCCTTGCAAATTTTAACCTACTTAGTTCCTTAAGAGACACTAGAATTCTTAATGTTAATTCTCTTATGGCTTTATATTAAAAAAACTTATAAGCAAATTAAATTAGAACATTTGCAATTATTGCTTGGATAAACTATTTTTCTAATGTAATATTGCAAATGCAATGGTTTTATGAGAAAAATCAAAATGCATATAATACACTTCGGTTCTAAGAAATTTCAAATCTATGGAGAATTTTGAGAGGACGTTATGTATTTTATTGTGACAAATTTCTCTTCCTGAAAGTATCATTAATAACAATACATTGTTTTGCTATGATTTTTAACTTGTCCACAAATTTTATAATACAATAAAGGATCTTTGAAAATTGATCACTACCCCTGGAAAAGCAACTCAAAATCACACTGCAGATGACAAGTTACCTACATTATCTTTGCTACAAAAAGATAGGAGCTTACAGAGTGATGTTTGAGCAAAGCTGACTGTTTTCCAATCAAAAACTCTGCCTGACATGTTTTATCTTGCAGCCTTGAAAATGTTCTCATTTTTCAAAACTCTGTCATTATGAGCCTGCTCAAGTCCAGGAATACAGTTGGGTCCTTTTTGCCAGTTTGCAGCCGATGAAAAGAAAAAGCTACCAATATAAGTCTGCAAAACAGATGTATAACTTATGCATCTATTGCTTCTCATGATGATGAAATAGATCAGAAAAACGTGCTCGGGAAAGGAAGATATTGAGCATATGGCAACTGGTGTAAACAGATTAGACACACTTTTGTACCATGAGCAACAAAAGCTTTGGAAATGTTTTTCAAAGATTCTGTCTAAGGCCATTGAAAAATGAAAGCACAAATGGTAGTCAAATGTATGTTTATGGGGTACATCCTATGTTTTGAGTATTTTGTAAAATTCTGAAAATATAAGGCAAAATACACCACAAACAACTGAAGAAATGAATTTCTATATCCCTGTAATTATGTAAATTTCTCTAGTAGCTGCACTGAAATGAAGTCTTTGAAATTACTGTTTCCCGAATATAATACAATTTTAACTTTGTTAGTGATTGTAGAGAATTCAAATTGAAAGGAGATATATTATTTATAATTACTAAATCATCCACAACTAAGCGTTATAAAATTCTTCAATGCTAGCAAGTTCATAATAGAAATGGAGCAATTATCCACTTTAGATGGTGTTGTAGATTAAAAACTTCTTCAAGTTAGCAAGGAATGACTTGAGTAAGCAATATATTGCTCATATCCTTGGAAATATTAAAAGATCTCTTGCTTTTAGATATTCATTCTGAAACAATAAATAAATGATGTGGGAAACAAGTTACATAATTGAAGATATCCACAGTAAAGATGTTTTTAAATGAGATCCCTGTAAAAGTACTAAAATAAAAGGATATTAAGAAAGTAAATAAAAGGCACACCAATTCAATGACACATTGTGCAATCATAAAAGTTTGCATTAGGATATATTAATATCTCTAGATATTTGTTAAATTAGTTTCCTCTCAGGCTATGATGGAATTGTATGAAGGAAGCTAACAGTTTCATCTACAATGAGTTTTATAACTCAGAAAAAATATCTCTGTGAACATCTAGGTGAATATATTAGAGATTTCTTTTGCGGTGGGGTACACGTTGCACTTAGTGATATTCCTCAGCTCTTTTCATTATATTTTGAGACAGGGTCTTGCTAAATAACCCAGGCTACCCTGGGACATGTCATTCTCCTGTCTCACCCTGACAAGAAGCTGAGGCAGGAAGATTCTTGCAAAGTCGAGACCAGCCTGGGCAACAAAGTAAGCCCAAGGTCAGCCTGAACTGCACAGCGAGACCCTGCCTCAAAAAGAACTACAACAAAAAAAAGTTAAGAAGAAAGTGAGTGGAAACAGAGTAGACGTTTAGCAGTCTTCTGGTGCTGAGGAAAAAAAATAGGATGTGCAGACACCAAGAAGAAGGCCTCCAGATCACAGCCCAGTTTGTCAGTTGAGAGTTCTAGAGGCTACACTCGAGGAGTACGAACAAAATGAGATCACTTGGAATAAACTACAAACTAGCCTTTTAGTCAATTGCGTCAGTGACCAGATTGAAGTGATTTTCTCTCTGCTACCTACCAGAAAGTAGGGTGAAACATCTCCAGCATGAGACAACATTACCCCAAGGCCAGATAAATACATATTTTTGACATACTAAAAATCAAGGTCAAGAGGAAGAAGAGACAGTAAAGGGAAATCCAGGTTACAAGGCCATCAGAATGTCTACAATGTTTAGGAAGAACAAGAAAGAAAGAGAGAGAGAGAGAGAGAGAGAGAGAGAGAGAGAAAGAAAGAGAAAGAAAGAAAGAAAGAAAGAAAGAAAGAAAGGAAGGAGGGAGGGAGGGAGGGAGAGAAGGTGGGAAGGAGGGAGGAAGAAAGAAAGCAGAAAGCAAGCAAGAAGAAACCAAAAACTGTAATAATGTGACATATTTTCAAGAGAAAAACCGAGAGGAGGCGTCCCCAGGAAGAGTGACACACTAGAATTAGACGAGGAGCGTTGTGCTGCTGCTGCCATGACCGACAGTGGCCAGGGATGACAGAGAAAGGCTGCTGATTTCCCATTAGGAGCTGTGAAAGCCGGAAGATAAGAAAATAACATTGCAGAATGTTCAAAGGGTTACTAGGGTAGAAAGCTACAGGTTAGAGAAGAAAAATATTTAAAACTAGTAACATAAATTTCCAATTTAAGGTAGAAAAAAAAAACAAATTGAAACCAAAGTGAGTAAGAAGAAAGGAAATCATAATCATAAGAGCAGAGATCAGTGAAAGAGAAAATGAATAATAGAGAAAATTAATAAAGCTATAAGAAAAACATTAAAGAAATGTGAATGAAAAAAATAGATTACCAACACCAAGAATTAAGGAGATCATTATTATGGATTCCATACATATTAAAAAGAAAATAAGGGAATTTTATGACAAATTACATCAATAATTTGTTAACTTAGGTAAAATATTTGAATAGGTGAGTATTTGAAAATGACTTTCAGCCACAATTGACACGAGGAAAATCATGTTAGCCTTGTATCTAATAAAGATACTAAGCTTTTATCCAAAACATTTTACATGTATTTCATACTCATTTATTCTTGCTAGAAGAAAATTTATTAAGAAGAGAGCAGGAAAAATTACTAATTTTTAGCTTGAAGCCAACACAATCACACTATTCATATCTTCCAGTGAAGGTACTTTGCAGCCTCCATATCCTCAATACTAAAGGTGAGAATACTACCAAATTACAAACAAATCAAAAATAACAGTACATTAAAAGAACACTACACTGCAACTAACACTCAAAAGGTTCATACAACATTTGGAATTAATCATTATAACTTACCAATTTAACATTATAGTGGAGAAAAAATGTATGTCCAACGCTGTAGTAAAATTATTGAACAAAATTCAGTATTCTTTGATGTTAAAAACAAAGAATAGAGAACCAGATATTTTGGCAAACTAAAAAGACTTCTACCCTGTAAACTAAGAAAACATTTTAAAAAATTCTTAAAACTCCAGATAAAGTATTCATTAGAGACATGTCATAGGCATAAATATGAATATAAATATAAATATATAAAATCTGATAAACTTCAGCACCTCTTCATCATAAAAACCTTTAGCAAGTTAAATATAGAATGAATGGACCTTAAAAGAAGAAAGACAGGAAAAATCCTATCCTAAGCTCATACTGAAGGGAGAAAAGTTAAAAAGTTTTCCTTTACATTCTGGAAAAAGAAAGAGAATATGCATCTTTTCACTTCTATTTAGCACAGGTACTGCCAGTCCTGGCCAGAGCAACTAGGCAAAGGAAAGAAAGCGAACACATCCAATTTGGAAAGAGACAAATGGCCCATGTCTGCATAAGACATGATATTAGGTGTAGAAAGGCCTAAAATCACCACCCAGAATGTCTTAAAACTGATACATTAATTCAGTAAAGTTATAGTGCACAAAAATCAGTGGTGTTTCTATAGAACAGTATCTGAAAAACAAAGCAATTTCATTTTACAAAAAAAGTATCTGCAAAATAACATAATTTAGAACAAATTTCAGCAAGCAAGTAAAAGATCTCTATGATAAAAAGTATAAAAATCCCAGTGAAAGAAATTGGAGATGATGCAAATAAATAGAAAGACATCCCATGTTCATGGATTAGAAGAATTAGTATCATTCAAAAGACCTTAATAGCCAAAGCAATCTATAGATTCAGTGCAATCCCTACAAAGAACCAGTTACATTTTGAAGAGAAATAAAACAAATAGTGAAATTCATATAAGGGCTGGGGATATAGTTCAGTGGCATAAGTGCCTGCCTGGCAAGCACAAGGTCCCAAGTTTGATTTTCAGTACCAATATATATATATATATATAACCACAAAAGGAAGGTCAATCACAAAATTTTAAATTATGTTAACTTTCATAGATTTAATATCACTAAAAACTTTTTCTCAGCAAAACATATCATTATGAAAATGAATAGATAAGACAAAAATCAGAAGAAAATGTTTCTAGTACTGCCTGAGAAAGAGCTGTTATGAAGCATAAATAACTTTCATAGCTCAAAAATAGCAAAAGATCCAACTTAAAATTTGGGCAAAATGCTGGGTGTGGTGACAGATGCCTGTAATTCTAGCACTCAGGAGGCTGAGGCAGGAAGATCCTGGCCAGTTTAAGGCCAGCCTGGACTCCATAGTGAATCCAAGTGAGTTCAAGATCAGCCTGAACTGCACAGTGAGGCCCTGAATTAAAAAACAAAAAATTGGGCTGGGGTATAGCTCAGCGGCACAACATCTCCCTGGAGAGCACAAGGTCCTGAGTTTAGTTCCTGGTAGCAACAACAATTAAAAAACACTGGTGAGGGTGGGGCAAAGAATTAAACAAACACTTCATAAAATAACATATAGAAATAACAAATAATTCTCATAATTAATATTTACCTCAGGTAATGGGGAAACATTGCCACTAAAAGGTTTGTAGAAGGCTATTGATATGAACTTTATACGTAACAACCCTAACTTGGAAAATAACCAGTATGTCCTTCATTAGGAGAAAGGATGAACAAATTGTGGATTATCAACACAATGGAATATTGACCTTGTACAAAAAGTACAAGATAATTATATCTGCAGGGAAATTAAAGCAGATAAGAATACAGTACTCCAAAATATGCCACTCTAGTATATTGATGATTTTGAGTCAAAGGAATGTGAAAAACAGCAGGCAGAAGATCGTATTGACCTTTTTTGTCTCCCTTAAAAGCAGGAAATGGAATTCTCATCTGAAAGGTGTCCTTCTTAGGCCAGTAAGAAAGTACCCTTCACCGCACCACAGACAGGAAATTGAGGCCAGCTGAATTTTGTAGTGTCAGACTACACCTTAGCTTCCTAGCAATTTCTCCACCCAGTGAACTACTTTAGCCTGAGTGCCTTTGCTCTGCCACACTTTTAAACTTTACTACTCTGTCTAATTCAGTACCCAAATGTTTAACTGAATCTTGGGTTTCCAATTCCTTATGAGGTCTACAGTGACATATACAATTTATGTTAAATAAACTTGCATACTTTTCTCTTACTGATTCCTCCTCTGTCAATTGGATTTTCATGTCTAATTGAAAAGCCTAAAGAAGATAGAGGTGAAATTTTGTCTGTCCCAGCAACTTGGGTGTAACCCTAGGCAGCACACTGTGTTCATGAATTGGAAGTTCCAGTGTTTTAAAAATGTCAATTGTCTCTGAAGTATTCTGCAGATTTACAGCATAGAATTTTCATAGTATGCATGTATCCATCCTGATTCTAACTTCCACTCCTGGGTTTCCAGTTACAGAACAGAAGAACATTTGTACTCTGGTATCTCCATCAATATCCACATCTGTATCATCCATCTGCATAGATATTACTCTGCTTTCCGTCTCTACAGCAGCATGCCTAAGACTGGGTAATTTATAAGGAAATTTTATTCTGACTCTCAATTCTGAAGCCAGGAAGTCTGAGAACTTGGCAGTCACTCCTGGTAAGTGTTCAATCATGGGGCTTCCATCATGAGAGAACGTAGATGGGAAGTGAGGGTGTACAGAACAGGGAAATGGACAAAGACTACTGGACACTGTAGCAAACTGGTCTTGTCAAAACTAACCCACTCTTCAGGAACTACATTTATCCCCTCCGAGGTGAGAATTCACAAGACTCAGCACCTCCTAAAGAACCCCTCAGCTCTCAACAGCGACAGGTTCACTGATTTCAACAATGATATTTTTAGGATCAAACCATAGCCAATCACAGCAATCTTCTACAGGCAGGAAACAAAGGACACAAGATATGCAAATGGAAAACCCTGAAGAACCTGAGGAGTACCATGTTGGTTTTGTTAATCTCTGAAATCCAGCTTTAATTTCTTCATAGATGCGTACGTTAAATATTTTACACATAGGAAACTTGAAAGCTTTTGGATTTAACCATTCAGTTTGTCAAGGAAGAACCTAAGTGAAAGTATCCTGGACTCAGTGTCAAATTCTTTCAGAGAGAATGTGAGGGGTTCAATGGAGTCAACAATTAACCTCATGTCCAATCAGCTCTGAAAGATCAGGAATCTACACCTGGAAATGTATTCCTAGAGGCAAGCACCTGATTGAATTAGAGGTGTTTGTAGAGAAAAGAGGACTAAATGACTGTTGAGTCACACCACCCCCCAAGATGTCTTATATAATTTTGGGCTCTAAAGGCTGTGAATTAAGCACGGACTCGAACCGTGGGACCAGCAGCTCTTGGAGCACTTGCTCACTCGGTGCAGGGCACGCGCAGGGAGGGGCCATACATCCTCCCCGCTCCCAGCTAGAGCAGTCCCTGGGGCTTCAGAGTGAGGACCTCCTGTCTGCCACGGGTGCACAGAGGGCAGAGAAAATATCAGCGCCCCCCCCAATTCAAAGACCCAATCCAAAAATGGGCAGCGAAGATGAATACACATTTCTCAGACAAGGAAATACTAAAGGCAAATAAATACATGAGAAAATGTTCAGCATCATTAGTCATTTGAGAAATGCAAATTAAAACAACACTGAGATTCCACCTTACCCCTGTAAGAATGTCTAGCATTAAGAAATCAACCAATAACAAATGCTGGCGAGGCTGTGGAGAAATAGGAACCCTTCTCCACTGCTGGTGGGAATGCAGACTGGTGAAACCACTGTGGAAATCAGTTTGGAGATTCCTCAGAAAATTAGGTCTAGAGGTCCCATTCAACCCAGCTACTCCCCTTCTGGGTATTTTCCCAGAAGATCTGAAAACATCATATCACAGCGATATATGTGCACCTATGTTCATAGCAGCACAATTTGTAATTGCTAGATTGTGGAAGCAACCCAAATGTCCATCCACCGAGGACTGCATAAGAAAATTGTGGTGCTTTTATATAATGGAATATTACTCAGCTACGAAGAAAGATAAACTCAAGGCCTTTATAAGTAAATGGTCACAACTACAGACCATACTCATAAGTGAAATAAATCAGACCTGCATGCGCAAGCACCACATTGTCTCACCACTGTAAAACATGAAAGAGTTAATTTAAACTAGGAGATATGATAGACATTGTGAAATGATAGGAAAGCACTCAAGGGTAAAGGGGAACTGGGATGTGGGAAAAGAGAAGGGAAAGAAGGAGAAATTTTGTATGTATGTGTATACAGGATAGTTAACATGGTTGTTCTACTGTCTTCTATTTCTTTGCTGAAAGAAACTGCCAATGAGTCCTTGATTGATCAATATTGCATGTCTCTATCTGTTTTCATGAAAAACCACTTTGAAGATATCAATATGTAATACAACAAGCATTGTTAATTTCCTACCACTTTGTCTGTAATTCTGTATTGTCTGTACTGTTCTTTTGCTATTTTGTAAAAGGTTTTCTGTCTGTTAATGTTTTCCTCCTTTTATTTTTAAAATTAAAAAAAAATAAAGGCTGTGAATTAACCATTTCTGGACTCAGGCTCCCGTTTTAGGACCCCCAGCTAAATATAGTCATGCTCTGCAGACAGTTTCAAAAGGCAAATCAGTGAGGAGCCATTGAGTCTATGTAGTTCTCATGTCATCAGACACCTGGGGTTCTGTGTCTTTTGAGAACACATGATACATTTGTTTTGATTTTTGCCTCTAAAAAGTATGGATTTCAGCCCCAACTGAGTCTTGACATTCTTCGACTCTGTCTTCAATTTGTTTTTCTTTTGCATGTGTTCCCTTGCCGTTATTGTGAAAACTCCACTGCTCCTCTTACTTTGCCTGTTGCCCCACTACTGCCTCGCTGCTCTTCTGCTTCTGCTGCTTCTTCTGCTTCTGCTGCTTCTTCTGCAGCGCACATGACTTCGCTGTGATTTCACGAAGATAACTTACAACACCTTTACCATCAAGTGTCTGCATCAGTCAGAACTGATATTGCACAAATGTTACGTTCCCCATCAAAACCAGTAACATCCCTGAGGTTCTCTGTCTTCCCAGGACATGAATTCACCCCAAGACCCTCTTCCTGACATGCACGTTCATGTTGTTGTAGTTTACATGGCTCTCACTGACCCTATTTTAATAACGATATAAAACACTCCCAGATATTCTTGACTTTCTATCCTCGCTCGGTGATTAATTTCTTGGCAAATTTTCATAGGTAGAGACTTAAACTTCACTTATATTTATGGTTTCTTTTCCTTTGCTTCTACTATTTATTATGACTCTGTAACATATGACCCCAAACTTTGTGGTCTATAACATTTAGAGCATTTAACCTACAACTTGAGAAGGACTGAGGAGAGTTTATCTTTGCTTCAAGTGTATCAGCTGGAGAAATTCATGGACCTAGGACTAAAAATCAAAGGATTATTCATTCAAGCTGTTGCTGCTGGTGGTAATTTTGAGAATTAGCTGGGCATGCGGGCCAGAATATCTACATGTGGACTTTCCATTTGGTTTGGGCTTCCTCAAAATTTGGTTGATAGGTTCTAAAAATGAGAGATAAGGTGGAGAAGAAGAGAAAGGGAGGCAGAGAGAGAGGAGAGGAGGGGAGGGGAAGGGAGGGAAAGAGAGGAGAGGAAAGGAGAGGAGAAGAGAAGAGAAGGGGGAGGGAAGAGGAGACAGAGAGAGACAGAGAAAGAAAGAAAGAGTTTACATTTTCCTTCCATCGTCCATAATCTGCTTTCAGTCCCCACAATTGTTGCAAGGAAACTGTTTTACAAACATCACAGTGACTCTGTACTTGCCCAGTCATACCACATTTCTTTTGTTGTGATCTTATTTTGTTTAGACTTACAATGTTTGGCAAGATTGACTACTTCCTTCTTCTTGGTGCACTCTTATGTCTTTGGTTTACTTCATAGCTTATTTCCTTGGACTACCTAGCTCTGCTTTCTGTTTCCATTTTAAGAGCTATTTCTCTATGTATATTTTGATGTTACTAATATTTGATTCTCACTTTCTTTTTGTTGATCTATCCAGTTTCTACACACGGTCACATTTGATCTTGTATTTCTATCTACCCTTATACATAAGGGGCCTCTAGGTATCCTAAACTCTAGGTTGAGACAAACAATGAATCATTGTTAGTAGTAGACATTTGTGATTTTATGTCCAGACAACTCAAAGTCTACTTATTCAAAATTCATTTCATTTGACTCAGTTCTCCCCATATTTACCTTCCTCGGTAGAACAATCTGAATGTCTCCTTTTGGGTTTGAGATCCTGATAGACACTTTTCTGAAGTCTTGGTGTTCTTGATTCTTCCCTTCCCATGTTGTAGCATTAAATTTGTAACTACACACTGTAATTTCCAGCTCTCATAATCTCTTCCTTATTCGTTTCTCTGTTTCTGCAAATAGGTTGATTCAGCTTTTATCATTCGTCTTTCATGGACCATTGAAATAGTCTTGTGAACTGTTTTTCTTATAGCGCCTTCCACTTCACTTCTCACACATGAAATAGACTGATTCTTTCAAAACACAAAGTGTGTCATTGTTCTTTTCTGGATTCAGTGACCAGTAACTTTCCACTTTCTATTACAGTGTGAAATGTAAAGCCCTTATGTAGCATAATATACTACATGCATGATTCTGATCCAATTAGGTGTGATTTTTAAACTAATCAAAGTAATAATAAGATGTATTTACAGTGCATAATGTGTAGACTGCATTTATAGTATAGAGTTACAATGGATATCGCATGATTACTTAATCATTATAATTATTGCAATTTTACAGGAGAAAAAATTGAGATTAAGAAGAGAAAGGTTATTAGCTCATAGTCATGCAACCGGTTAGAGGAATAACTGGGGGAGATTGAAATACAAGTTTTCTGACAGCTAGGGCCCAGGACTCTAACCTTTATAATATATCATAATGAACTATTGAAGTTTGCTGAATGTATCATTAATTTAAACCTTGGCATTATTTATATCTAGGTTATAAGAGAAAACGAAATCAGTTTTTGTTGTTTTTTAGTTTTTATACCTTGTATACAAAGGAAATTTGTCATTGAATATTTTATGTTTAGGCAGTAAGTCTAAGCAGTACAATAAGTGAGAGATGAACTATGAGATCTTTGTCTTCACAATATTTAATGCTGAAAACCTTGAATATAAACTTAGATTTTTTTCTAGACAGTTAGTTGATTTTTCCCAACTTTTTCCAATAAATAAATAGTACCTGATGCATTGTAAAGATTTTTCTCCTGAATAACTCAACCAACCCCCGAAAATTTTCAAGATAGTAATTACATTGTCTTGAAATTCATTCATTTATTTACAAAGTCTTGAAATTTATTTACTTGGGGGGAGCCAGATTCATAGCAAGCTTCTCACACAAAGCCAGAAAAAGGATTTTCTCTTGCTCTTTGTTTAAACAGGCACATAGCTAAGACATACATATTTATGCCTTTTGGGAAATGCTCTATGTCATTTTGACTCAGATAGATGCAGAAAGAAATCACTGTGAATTTTCTCTTGGTTGTTTCTGTAACTGCAGCAGCAGATCAAATGTCTATGTTCAGTTCAGAGGTGTACATGTACATGTACCTGCACAGGAAATGCTGAATTATATAAATGTTTTCTTCCTGTTTGTCCTGTTTAATACATACTAGATTAACTTTCCCATGCTTTGCTCTTGACAAGATAAAGGAATCTACAATTAGTCTTTGGTCAGTGAAAATGCACAGTAGGAAAAGAGTTTCCATTTAACCTTAGTCTGAGTTATGTTCTGTTTTCTTAGCTCAGCTCTGAAACACCTTTTGGTGTTTGACAATCTGTTACATATCTACCCATGCATTTATAGTTCTTTATCTAGCCTCAGTGAAAATAGCATATTTTGTGTTCACATTTTAACCTGCTTTAAGAGATAAGTGAATCATTTTTATTGTGAATATACACAAAGTCAATTAACCTCACTGAACTTTAGCTTCTTTCTCTGTTACACTGAGTAATAATAGCAACCTCATAGGTTTTGGTGAATTTCAAAGAGATACTGTTCTTGGTATGTAACTGACAAGTTGTAACCATCCACCACCTGCAAGCTATAATTATTCTCCCCAACAATCCCGTCTTTAGAAAGATTCTCCTTTAACTGCCTTTTTCTATGCAGAAAGAAAAAAAAATCTTTGAAATATTTTTAAAGATTATGAAACTTTAAAATTGTTTAGAGGTAAAATATTTCATTATTTTCTCATGTATAAAATGGGGGTAATAACAACAGCCAGCTCATGGGATTGTTTGCAAGGATGCATTGAACAAATTACATACAAATCCCTAAGAAGAGTACAGGGCATATGGTAAGTGCTCAGTAAGTATACTATTATTATTAACATTGCATAACCAAGGTCCACAAGCAAGCATTTGGAGGCAACAGAGACCAGTACAGAAAATAATCTGTTGTTCTCATTACATGTGGTTGGTTGGTTTTCTCCAGTGAATATGCCCCAAGGTGCTGGATATGAGCATGAACTGAAGGTTTGGCCAGCCATAAGAAACATTTCCTCATTTCCATCCACTCTGTTCACTCCACAAACCATTTTTGTAAAACTCCTCAAGCATGATATTTGATGAGTGTCAGCCCAGTGAGCTTGCGTTTGTACAAAACTTGGAATTTTCTATTGGGAAGATAGTTTATTATTAAGAGACAGGATGAAGACAAAAAAAACTGCAAGATTATTTGCTGGAAAATTGTCATTTTCTATGTGTATCCATTGTTTTAAGAGCCTCAGCAGTATTAGCCAGTTTAGTGATCATAATCTGCAGAGATCTCTATTACCATTTCCATTTTACGTATTAGAGAACTAAAACACACAAGAGCCAAGATGTTCGGAGTTCACACAGATAATGTATTTGAAGTTAATTTGGGCGCAAGGAGTCTGGGTCCAAAGTTCTTGCCATTAAGGTTTCTAGGAAGTGTTCTTGGATTTCTCTAGGAACTTTTGGTGTACTCTTTCTAGATTCTGACCAATGTACTCTTTCTGGATTCTGATCAATATTCTACCTTTTGATCTTATATCTAAATAAAAGACTTGAGCCTAGGGCTCAGATTCCATGCGAATACATTTGCTTTACTCCCTGATCAGTACTTGGCCAGCCAAGTGCAGTTAGAGGAAAACACCCAGGGTTGAGAACAAAATTTTGGTCTCACCTCTCTCAGTGTGTTAACTCTCCTTAGTGCACCATTTTTCAAGATGTGTTTTTTATGTACTTCATGAGGAAGGATATGATTCAGTGAGTTTGGAAAATGCCGAGTAAGCCAAAAAAACTCAAATAGAATTTTTAAATTTCATTTTATTTTTAAAGGGATGGATCATATTTGCTTTTCATTTTTTAAATTTATTTTTAATTCATTAAGCTTACCGGTACATTTTAGGTATACATAATGATCACATTTATCACAGGAAATTTGCACCTGTACTCCCTACATCTTGATTCTTTTTTTTTCTATTCTCCTACCCTCCCTTCAACCCATCAAATCGAGTTTTCTTTTTTTTCTTTTTCTTTGAAACTGGGTCTCACCGTGTAGGCCCGGTTGGGCTCGAACTCATGACAATCCTCCTGCATCGGCCTCCCAAGTGCTGGGATTACAGGCATACACTACCACGCTTGGCTTTCAAATTGAATTTTTAAATGAGCAGACTTCTCACAAATTTTAATATAACATATATACATCATATGGACATATATATATAATCCAAATATATAGAGAGATATTCTCTACTTAGAGATATAACAAGCATTATTTTATATAATTATCTTGATAAAAATTCTTTTTATACACAAAATCTCATACAAACAAGGCTTTGATGAACAAATTTTGGAAATACTCTATCACTTATCCTGGGTCACATTTTCTTATTTTACAAATAGGAAGTTATTTCTTATGATTTCACTTAGGCAAAAATTCTCCAGTTATGAAAAATAAGGAACTACTTTCTTGTATTTATTCACTTGTATTTATAGTCACTTTAATAGATTACTGTTTTGAACTACAATCTGTTATAGTACTTAGAACATTTCTTGCTTAAGAAGATGAATTAGATAAAGCAAGATAAAATCTATATTTACATTGCTGTAGTACATCTTTCTGAAAGTTTGTATTTCATCTCTTAATGACAGTAAATTTCTATTCCTTATCATTTTCTTGAGGTTGGGAGTGTTGCTGGGTATTAAACCCGGGGCCTAGGACTTGCTAGACAAACACTCTACCAGTGAACTACATTCCTGTTCTTCTTCTGTTTTGAGATAGGGTATCGCACATCTGCCCAGACTGAACTCAAACTTGAGCTCCTCCTGCCTCAGCCTCCTGAGTAACTGATCTTCATTTTCTTCGTATCCTTTGTGCCTGGCAGATTTCCTTGATAGAATGAATCTGATAGGACAAACTTTTCGAGAGAAAGCTCATATAGTACTATCAAGACTGATACTGAGACTTCTTTCCTGAAAATATTGCAAAGCTTTTGTAATACATCATACACAGTTCTTAAGTCCAATAAAAATGTGATTGCTGACCCAATAGAGCAAACATTATGCTGTTTGGTAAATATAAAATGGCTTCTGAAATTCTGAATAGAAGTGTTTAAAATGAAGCATTTCAGATTTCTCATATTCCTGTTTTTCTAAAGGTACAAAATAATTCCTATTAAATGTAAGTCTGTAAAAACCTGAAGCAGTCCCTAATTGAGGTGCCATGATTTTTGTGACAAAAACAGCCCTTGAAATACAAGAACTTCAACCCCTTGTAACCCGTGCTTTGTACTGAATGTTGATAAGCAACATCAAAGGTTTGTTTAACACGTAGGTTGAGTGAATATGTGCAATTGCCCACTCTCTCATTTTATTTTGTAAAATCCAATGTTATGTAGGTCCTAGAGGTAGCAGGCAATGACCTGACATTTGATCCTGTTAATTCAAACCATCGTAGACATACGCTCAGACTTTTATTTGTATGTGTAAGAGCTGCTAAGCAATTTTGTGGGGCAGAGAAAGTGGTAAAGCATTGATTTCACGTACATAACTTATCTCACTGCAAAATTAACACTGTTGCTTCTAAGTCCTATATATCTCACTCAGTCCACTCTCCTTAAAGCCATCTGGTCTATATCCAGTGTTTGAAGAATCAAGTGTTTGGGGCAGCTCTACCTGTAAGGTTTTTTGGAAAATAGGACTGTGAAATTATTGGATCCTAAGATAAAGTAAGTATCAAAAGTATAGCAGTTGTCCTAAGGTGAGTTAATTCAGGCAGACAGTGTTTCTTACACAAGGTAGTGTTTATTAATGACCATGGAATGTGTAAATATAGGACTAGAAGATGGGAAGAATATACACTTTTTCTGGTTAAAATCTGAAGTCTGCTTCTGTTGTCTGCTAAGAACAGGCCAGGCACTTCTATTTTAATTCTCTTCCTTCAGCACAGTGGCTTGCTCTGTTATATTTAGATATAACTGATATATATATAACTCCCCCACAATGGTGGAATATAGAATTCATTGGAAATTTTACCTTTTATTATACTGTAGATTCTTTCTTTCCTCCTCTTTCTGTTTTTGCCCGCTGTCATGTAGCTACACAACCATTTAAATTTTTTTTCACAAATTTTTTTCAGTATATAATTCAAGTGATGATGACAGCTATCTAAACACTAAATATCTATGACCCAGTACTGGCTTAGCAAGCTCTATAAAAAGATTCAGATGCTTGGTGATTTTTCTTTATTTTGATAGCAATTGTTAGATTTTAAAAAATAATTACCAGTTCTATTTATAGCATGAATACCCTGGGGGGAAAAGTAAATCTCTTCCAAATGCATACTATTTTCTTAATGAAGATTTTATTATCTGAGGTTCTTTTTGTGTAGTCTTACCAAAAATATACTGCTTTCTTTCACATAGACAGGTATTAGAATGTGTTGGAATGAAGGAAAAAAGCCAGTAAAAATGCAGTGATTTATAAGAATAACTTTGCACATTGTAATTCTAGAATAATCTGCTAGAATATATACATGCAGAAAAACACAGATTAAATGTTACTTTAGCTATAGAATTTGGACTTTATTTAGAAGATAGTGGAAAAATTTTAATAAATAAAAGGCAGGTATTGTATACTTTATAAAATTTCTCATGTTTAATCAGAAATTGAGAGTTCAAGGAGGACCAAATGCTCCAGAATGTTAGCAACAGAAATAGACCCTACATGATACAGATATTAGAGTTACAGAACAGAGCATTATAAAATATTATTATTATGGTCCCAGAAATACAGCAAATATGAAGAGGAAAATACTGGTTGATTTTTTTAAAAAAAGAATAAGAAATATTGTATTGAGTAATATGATAATGGAAGTAACAACTTGATGAATTTGTTATAACAATAAATTATATCCCAAAGAAGAGAATAATAGTAAATTAAAAGAGTGATTAATACAAAGTTTGCAAATCTATGCACACAGGAGAAAAGAGAGGGAAAGATTGGAGAGAGCATGGTGGAAAATTTTAATATAATTTTGATTGTGGTCACTGAACAAGGACAAAAAGAAAATGGAACAGATGAATATTTGGAAAAAATTTAGATGAGCTTTCCTAAAACTGATGAAATGTTTCAAGTCAGTGCGACTCACAGATTTCTATGTACTCTAAGTGGAAGTGTGAGGAAGACGATTCCTGGGCATGCAATAATAGCATCTGCTTTAAAGCACATAAAATTTGAAAATCTTAAGAGCAATAGAAAAAAGGTATATTGCTTTCAAGGGAACATCAAAGAGATTGACACCTGACTCATCAATAGAAATGATAAATCCAGGACAATTGCTTTGTCATAGTGCAAGACAGACACTGACAACTTCAAGTTCTATACAAAGCAAAATTATTCCTTAGTAAATAATGTGAAAGTCATCTTTAGACAGCAGACATGCACTTTAAAAATACTAAAAAATACTCTTCAGTCAATAAGAAAATAGTCTCAGTTGGAGTCACAGAACTCTAGAAAGAAAAGAAACCGCCACAAATGGAAAGTAATGGAAAATGCTACTTGAATTTTGAATATATTATTTTGGATCTAGTTACAAGTCAGAAACCAAACAGGTAGAATGGGAAAAATTTAATTCACCAAAGGGTGAATTTTAAACTGTGAAAAACTTGACAGTTGGTTCACTGAAACTACGTCTTGTGTAATTTAACAAGATGTGTATCTGCAGTGCATGTTTAAAATAGCAAAATTTAGGAGTGAGATTAAAGGGCTACTGTTCTAAGGTCTTTGTCTTATCTGTAAAATGGAAAACGCATTAAGAGAGAATGTACCAAGCCAAGTATATTTATAGGTATCTTTGAGGAAAACATTGCCAGGATAATAAAAGAATTTCAGTACAGAAACACATAAACAGTTGATCCAACAAATGGAAGATATGAAACTGAACACAAAAACAAAAGAAGAGATCGAAGAAACAACAAATAATGTGGTAAATTACAAGCCAAATAACTATATTTTCATTGTGTGTGCAAACTTAATGCCCAGTTATAAAGAAATATTTTACCCTGGAATGAAAAATAAAGATAGATCAAAATTTAGACAAATACACTATAAAGCTGCAACCAAGAGAAATCCAGGAAACAACTTGGTTTACAAGAAAGAAATTATTACTAGGGACAAAAGGGACTTTCACAACAATTAAAGAGTTAATTTAATAAAAATTCCATAATTTGTGTGTATTGTTTCCAAAATTTCCATAGCAAAAGTTGAAGAACAAAGAGGCAAATATAAAAATTACAATTATAGACTTTATCATCTCTATCCCCCATTACCTAAGGAACAGCAGACTAAAAACATCAGTGAGGGGTAGAGAACATAGACAGAATGATTAACAAAATATCCTCATTTATACATTTTTAAGACACCGTCAACAAATGCAAAAGACATTATTTTTAAGAATGCATAGAAAATTTAGCCAAAAAAATAGACTAATATGGAATAAAGCAAACCTCATAATAATTCAGAAAATTTGCTAACTACAGAAAATTTAAACTAGTCCCAAA
>NW_004955423.1:22375720-22413691 GCF_000276665.1 Chinchilla lanigera
CCAGCCCCTCAAATACTTTAAAGTTAAGTCATATACTTATATCTAATCCATGGGTTATTTCAAAGTGTAAATTAGAATATAATTTAAATAAATTATCAAAATGCTACTTATCAAAACATGTAGGCAGCATCTAAAGAGAAATATTCAGATATAAATCCCTAACTTAGGAAGAAAGCTGAAAATTAATGATTAGAGGAATTCAACTCAAAAGAACTACATAGAAAGAGCAAAATCTTCTCAAAATATAGCAAAAAGGAAATAATGACAGTTTGAGTTGAATTCAAAGTAATCCACAATATTAGCAAAATGAAGGAGAAACAAAGCATGATCCATAGATAAAAAACACTTGATAAATTCAAAAGCAAATCATTAGCAACTATAATACACATGAATATGTTTAACCTAGTAAGCTATAAAAATTCTGTAGCACAAATGACATTTAATGGTCAGCTATCAAAATTTCTTGGTTAACCTTCTCTCCTTTCATGCAACACTCAAAATTTCTTTTGTATTAGTAATAAGTTGAAGATGTCTACTATCACCACTTCTACTCAACATCAACTTGCAACACAAGCCATTTCAAAAAGGTAACAAACAATAAATGATGAAGTCTGGAAAGAAATAAAATTCACAGTTGTTCACAGAAGCCATGATTACGGCTACAGAAAGTTCAGACTAGCTGGGGATATAGCTCAGTGACATAAGCACCTGCCTGACAAGCACAAGGTGGTGAGTTTTTTTTGGTTTTTCTCTGGTACCGGGAACCAAACTCACGACCTTGCGCTTGCCAGGGAGGCGCTTTGCCGCTGAGCTAAATCCCCAGCCCCCTACAAGGTAGTGAGTTTGATCCCTGGTACTGAAAAAAAAAAGTTCAATCTAAGCTACAGGTAACAATTCAAAAATTCAAATAAACGAGTGGATTTAACAAGGTCACTGGCTACACAATCAACATGAAAATACATTTATATCTTTTTCACTGCTAAGTTAGAAAATGGGATTGTTTTGGTTTGCTTTGGGGCTGGGGATTTAGCTCAGCGGCACAGCGCCTGCCTGGCAAGCGCGAGGTCATGAGTTCGACTCCCGGAACCGGAAAAAAAACAAAAAAAAAAACAAAAACAAAAAAACAAAAAAAAAGAAAATGGGATTGAACGAATGATATCTTTGAAAAATCTTTAAAATACTAGCTACCTAGGACGATATCTAATGCAGTACCTCTACAGATAAAACACTAAAGTGCTGAGAAATCAAAGATGTTGACACTTTAAGATGGTGGGTTGGAAGTTGGCCGCAAATCACAAACTCTTAAGGACCTAAAACTGAGGCACTTGCAGGAAAATAACTACTTGATGAGGAAAAAAAGAGCTCTAGAAATGTATAAATGCTAGATCGGAAACCTAGCAGTCACAGAGGAATAGAAGAGAGTGTATATAAAAGAATAAATCGTGTGGAATGTTATCCTGGTTTCTAGGGTGGGGAACGGAATACCCTTCTGGAAGAACAAGGTAAACTTAGAGACGGTCAGCAGCCCCAGTGATCAAAAAAACAAATGGACTAGCAGCGCCAGACCCAGGAAAAGCTCGTGGTTATTTTAAGCTGCAAATACATTTAGGGGTTGTGCTGGGAACCTGACTCTTTCTGTGTGGCAGCTAAGTTTGGAGAGGAACTCCACTGCAGCACCTGCCATATATAGCAGGTATATAATCAGGGGCTAATTTGAGAAAGGGTTTAATTAGGACTGAGCTACTCTAGTAATTGGAAGTCACAGAACAAAAACACCTCAGGGTCTCGTGGGTCACACTAGCTCAGTGACTGGTTGGAAGAAGGCCACAAGAGACAGGCGTGGACTGTGGACTGAGGAGCGCTACTCACAGACTGCTGAGAAGTTTAAGCAGAGGGCCCTCAAGTAGGGGAATGCACAGTGTTTGGTCTTGGGAGGAGCTAGGCCCGCAGTGTGGGCTTTCCTGAGAGGCCAGGCCTGAAAGTGCTGGGAGTGAGTCCACTGGACTATTTGACCCCCTTCCTGCCTCCATCCAGCACAGAACTCAGGGTTCTGTTTGTTTTCCACACCCGCCAAGGTGTTCAGGGTTATTCTGCTTGGGTGTCTGCCATACCCTGGGGCATATGTACAGAGGGGTCTCTGCAGGAAGCACAGCACCTCACAAGCCCACAGGCCTCAAGGCCAGTTGGTGAGAATAATGGCTCCAGGCTCTCAGAAAGACCCAAACAACAGGGGAAGCCTCTGGAGCTAGTACAGCCCTGAAGCAGAAACCTATTATTGAATAGGAAAGAAGGGCAGGACTCAGCATCCACACAGCTTCTCCTGCTCCTTCCTCTTTATCTGCTGGATTCCAACATGGCAGGTATTTTCTTTATTATTTTAAAGAGAAGAAGAAACTTAGAAATAAATTAAAACAGTTTCAAGTCAGGCTAATAGGAGAGTAAAGATAATTAATACATTACATACTGTTATCTTTATAGTAGCTACTCAGAGTACAAGATACAGGCATGTAATATCGTCCAGACTATATTAGCACAAATCTTCCTTTTCAGTAAACTAAGAGAAGCTCCCTGTATAACCATCTTGTATGTATATATATATATATTTTCTCTTCTCTCTTCCTTCCTTTCCCCTTCCCCCATCAGTTTCTCTTTTCTTTTGAACAGCTTCTTCCCAATTCACAATATCTATTGCACATTTTGAATATTATTTACTCATTCAGCTTCTCACACCAGTAAGTCAATATGGTGTTTACACATGTGGGTTTGATGGACTCTTTTCTGCTTTTCTTTTTGGGGTTTGACTTATTTGGGGAAGTGTGTGTGTGTGTGTGTGTGTGTGTGTGTGTGTGTTTTATTTTGCTTCTTTTTTTTCTGTTGCTTTTACATAATTTATTTACTTTTCTATTCTTGAACTTTTAATCTCACTTTTCTCCTTCCCATCTTCCACTTTCTTTTTAAAATTTTACTTCTTCCATTTATCTCATGCTCCACCCCTCCATTTTGATGGGTATTAACATTTATTAATATTAAGCATTTTAATTGATACTTCATTATTGCTGATTTCTATTGTGGTGGTGGTGTTGTTAATTGTTTTTGTACCCCATGTCAATACTTGTATCTGGTTTGTTTTTGGATTCTGGCCATTGCTGTAGTTCATTCTCTTCTCTCTTAGTAGGCATGGTGAACAAGCTCTAAAAGGGGGGTTAAAATTAAGAAGATCCCCAAACAAAGGTGGAGGAGATGTCAATTCCTTACATGCAAAATCTCAGCACAGGCACATTAAGAAGTATGAAAATACAAGGAAACATGAATCTCCCACATGTCCATAATTCATCAGTAAGTGAAAACAAAGATATGAAGAGATGAAATATCAGATGAAGAATTCAAAAGATTGATTTAGAAGATTATTAATGCCTTTAAAGAAGATATAAATAAACCATGGATGAACTAAGGAAGGCAATGAAGAGTATCAAGGAACAATTCAACAAAGAGATTGAAATTCTGAAGAATGAAAGAAGAATTCTGGAAATGAAAAGCAAAGGTCAAATCAAAAACTTAGCAGAAAACCTCCTCTGTAGACAGGACCAAGCAGAAGACAAGATTTCAGGGCTTGAAAATAAGGTTGAGGAATTCTTATACAGAGACACTTATAAAGTATAAAAGCCAACAAATTATCAACAAAACAGCAAAGATTCCTGGGATAGGGGCTGGAGATTTAGCTCAGCGGCACAGTGCCTGCCTGGCAAGCACAAGGTTGTGAGTTCAATTCCCAGTACAGGAAAAAAAAAGCAAAACAAAAAACAAACAAACAAGATTCCTGGGATAGGGGGCTGGGGATTTAGCTCAGCGGCAAAAGCGCCTGCCTGGCAAGCACAAGGTTGTGAGTTCGGTTCCCGGTACCGGAGAAAAACCAAAAAAAAAAAAAAGATTCCTGGGATATGCTGAAAAGATTCGACTTGTCCATATGTGACAAAGAGGGTGCAATCGTTCAGACTAGTGACGTAAAGGCCTATTTAATGAAATAATAACATAAAACTTCCAGCTCTTGGGAGAGATATGTACATCTGTGTAAAGGAGGCATTTAGAATCCCCAAAGGCAAGACCAGAAAAGAACTTCCCATGTCACATAATACTTAAAATGGCAAGAATGCAGAACAAGAAAAGAATATTAAAAAGTGCAGGGGCAAAATACCAAATTATGTGCAGAGGCAAACCCATGAGACCAATTTCAGATTTCTTGACAGAAACCCTACAGGCCAGGAAGGCATCAAAATTTGTATTTCATTCCCTGAAAGGAAACTGCTAACCTAGATTTCTATGTCCAGCAAAGCTATCCTTCAAAACTGGGGAGAAATACTTTCCGAAATGAGCATAAACCATAGAAGTTCATGAGCACTAAATCAGCATTAAGAAGATACTTAAGTGCCAGGGGTATAGCTCAGCAGCACAGAGCCGGCCTGGCAAGCACAAGATCGTGATTTCGAACAAACAAGAAGATAGGTAAAGAAATCCTACATACAGAAGAGGAAGAGAAGATAAGCTATTTAAAATTAGATAGGGCCAGGGATATAGCTGAGCAGCATAAGTGCCTGCCTGGCAAGCGCAAAGTCCTGAGTTCAATTCCTGGTATTCCCTCCAAAAATTGGGGAAAAATCAAATACTAGAAAACAACAAAATGACAGGAATTAGTGCATACTTTCCTGTAGTAACTCTGAATGTAAATGGTCTGATTATCCAATTAAATGACACACAGTGGCAGACTGGATTAAAAATATCACTCAACTCTGATATTCACAAGAAATTCGCCTCACCAGCAAAGACATACACAGACTGAATGTGAAAGAGCAGAGAACAATAGTCTTTGTTAATGGGGCCCCAAAGCAAGGAAGAATAGCTATATTCCTGTCTAAAAAAAAATGCAATCTCAAGACAGAGCTAATCGGAAGAGACAAAGAAGGCCACTACATATTGATAAGGAGAATAGCTCAGTAAGATATAACGATTGTCAAAATATATATACTAGACATCAGTGCACACAATTTCATGAAACAAATAGTACTCAGCATAAAGGGATGCATAGGTCCCAATACAATATTGGGTGACTTCAGTATTGTACTCTCACCAACAGGTAGGTCATCTGGACAAAAACTGGCGGTCAGTGCTGGATGTGGTGGTGCAAACCTTTAATACAAGAACTTGGAGATGCTGAGGCAGGAGAATCACAACTTTTAGCTAAACTTAGACAACTTAGCAACTAAGCAGGGTCCAATGGCTGGGGACATAGCTCACCACAAAAATCCTGGGTTCAATTCCCAGTATCACCCCCCAAAAAATCAACAAATAAATACCCACATTAGAAGAACAGATAATTCCATAGAACGAAGAGTAGATCTCAGTCCATAGATTAAGTGGACTGAAAAGAATTCTTCAGAACATTTCATCCAGCAATTACACATGCACATTCTTCTCAGCATATTATGGGTTATCCTTCAAAATAGGGCATATTTCAGGCTGTAAAACAAGCTTTAGCAAACACAATAAAATTATTGCAGCCATTGAAGGGAGGAGCTATGTTTTAAAGGTTTGTTTTAGTAGAGAAGATGTGAGGAGCTTGATCGAGTATATGACTGAGGACCACTTAGGGCATAATTGTTGAAATCAAGTTATGAAGCAAACCAGAGAATACTAGAACTATGGCTAAATGTTGTCCCCCAGAAACCAAAATCCAAAAGTTGAACCAAAATCCAAGAGTTTGCTTGTTTCAATCTCAGCTTGTTTAAAAGGGCTTCCTAAGTCACTACAAGCAGGTTGCTCCAAGAGGTGGAATAAATGACGAGAAAGAGGCAGTGCATGGGGAAGGCACATTCATGGGAAGAACAACATGGAGGAAACAAGGTTTTTCATATTCTCAGAGCACCCATTCATTTCCCATAGGTTCCACAGAACCCCAAGAGTTTTCAGGGGTTTTGTAGATGGACCACTGAAAAGGTGGGAAATGGAAAATACAACCTGCAGACATTAAGATACCTATCCCAAACCATAAGACTTACCCTGACCCGCATAGGAAAATCAATGAGAGCAGTTTTCAGATTAATAGATGTCAGGTGACCTGTGTATCAGTGCATCCTGGCTCTTCCTCCCTACGTACTCACACGGTAGAGTAGCAAGGGCAACAACAGCAAGGTTGTAGGTAAACGATACAAACAAGCTGAAACAGGGTAACATGTCTTTGAAACTTGGTGCTTCATTTTAAAATACGTATTTACTCATGTTTAAAATACTCATGTTTATTTTTTATTGAACTCCGTCATACAAAGTATTTATCTTAATATTGTTTTACATTGTGCAAAAATAGAGTATAACTGGTGTTCCATGAAACTGTGCCAAACCTGGAAAACCTGCCTTTTACCAAGATATATACCCACGTAGCTTGAGAACCACAGAGAAGACCTTCCAGGGGATTAGGAGCAACCCAGGTATTTACTACGCTCCTTGCTGCCTCACGCCATGTGCTTTGGCCCATTAAAAACTTTTAATCTGTTTCAAAAAATCGCTGAACACAGGGTTTTTGCAAAAGTCAAGAATGTCAGATGTTACTTGAAAGCTTAAGTAGAAGTGTACCTGCCATGGGTTATTTGCCTGCCTGTGGATCAATTTAACCATAAATATTATTGGAAGACAAAGAGAAACTAATTAAAGATCCACTCAGATGTGAATCAATAAGCCTTCCAAATGTGATTCATGGAAAAAGAACTAGATGACTAATGAATCACTGAGAAGTAAGTTTACTGTCTCTCCCTTTCTGGAGTGCAGAGAAGAAAGAAATTGTTTAGCAGAATAAAACGGGCAATGCATGTAACTTTGGGGCATTTCAGGTCTGTTTCATGCCTAAAGGAACCATGTGCAATATCTGACCACTCTGTATAGCTCCTGCACACACCCAAAGAGTCCCTAAGAAAAAAGCACTAGAGCAGAAAAACCTATGCAGAAGACAGTTTATAATTCTGAAACGAGATTGGCGTAAGATTGTCTTGGTTCAAATTTTAAGTCTACTCTGTGATGGTTGTGTGAATTTTAGGACAGAATGTAAGTTTTCAGAGTCTCAGTTTTGACATTTGTAAAATGGGGACTGTAACACACATCTCACCAGATTGTCCTAAGGATCCAAGTGACAGCATATATAAAGTGCCTAGAATAGTGAATGGATAGGAAATGTTGGGAATCGTACGGTAGTTAAGTGTTCGGAGCAGGTGTAGGAGCCTGACCAGGATTTAACTGCAAGTTTGTTGGTTCACTAGCTATGTAGTCTGACACAAGAGTTTTAAAGATTTCTGAGCCTCAGCGTTCTTATCTCTAAAATAGGGAAGATAAAATCTACAATATTAGATTAATGTGTAGATAAATCTCACTTTAAGAATTTAGTAAATGATAGACAATGGTATCACTTTGGGGATCTGTTTTCCCAAATTTTATGAAACCATCCAAAGTGCAGAGGGCACTGAAGTTGGTTTGAGAACAGTCAGTATTGCACACACAGCAGACGTCCTCAGTACAGTTCAGAGAACACAACAGGAGCGTCCATGAGGTTAATCTACATGCAGCATGCTTCGCAGTGGCACTACTCCAGATAGCTTGGACTCCACAATATAGCATTATAGACAAAAGAGTAAGACGAGAGACCTGCACATGTTGCCTTGCATTTGTGGTATTCTACACCAATGAAAACAGGTACTACAGCTACATTTGATTATGGATGCATATATTTCAAATAGTATACATTGTCTTGATGTTTTTCTGTAATGTAAATAAACTATATTACACAATATAGTTTTTCCCATGTATTTATTATATATAATAAATAGTGATGATAAAAAACAAATTTTATGGATCTTTACACTTATTAATGGAATGTAACTGGTAAAGATATGTATTCTGCTACTGATTATACCCTAATTATCATAAAGTTATAACACACATCTGTGTAAGTACTTAGCAAAGGTATGTGCACAAGAATACTCTTCTATGTCAGTGCAGTAGCTAAAACTTAATAATTGATTGGGCACAAGGTTTAATACAAAGTGCTCTTGGGAGCTGATATGGGAAATGCAGAGATAAATAGAGACGTGTCCCTATGGAGCTAAACAAGCACTGCATGAAATAATGTGTAGATATAAATAACAGGCTCTATATACATAAGAGGAAAAGCTGCATGTAGTCAATAGTCTCACAGAAGATATAAATTATATATTATCTACCTCAGAGGATACAGGGTAGTTTAACAGAGGAACACATACAAGTGAGGCTCTGGGAGTTCAGCAGAATTTCTGAGAACAGTGAAGATTGAGTAAGGACGTCCTAGGTAGAGAAGATGTCATGAGCAAAGATACAAAAGCAAGAATCTATGAGTTATGCTTGTAGAACAGTGAATTTTGGCCTAAAATGCAATTGTGTTCTGGAAGGCACATTCCATCCTAGTTTAGTTTGGCTGGAGCTCACAGATATGTGTGTATTTATGGGCATTCAAGTGAGCGTCAAAGCTGGAAAGTAAATTGCAGGCAAGTGAAGGAGAGATTACTGCAAGGCTAAGGGATTTTAGACTTTTTAAAAAAATAGGTAGCTGGGAATCTGAAAAAAATTAAACAAATGTACAGCAAAAGGAGTTTTGGTTTAAAATGGCAAATATTTATGGACTACTGGAATATATTCTATGTATTAGGAGCTACTCTGGACTCTTGAGGGGTAAAGGTAAACAAAACCTGAACCTTGTCTTCATTATGTTTACAGTTTCATAACACAAACAGACAGACATATGAACAGTCATTGTAATAGTTGTAATCTGTACCACTGTCCAAAACTTCATTGATTTATAATTCTATGTAGAGAATGAGTATTGTGGGGAAAGGGAGTTTAAAAGAATAAAGCACTATACTCCTGGCTAGGGAGCTGAGGTGGAGCACAGAGAGAGAAGGAGGTTTGTGCAAAAGAATGTGAGTGGAAATCAGTGGGTTGTATTATGAGAACTGTGGGAAAGTCAATGTTCCTGAAGCCTAAAGAGTGTGCACTCCTGTTTCTGAACACATGAACAAACATGTAGACATATGTAACGTAGGTACATTGGTGTTTATCAGCAAAAGTGAAGTGAGAGAGACCAGAGACAGGCGGGTAGTTGGGAATCCATAGTGTAAAACTGAATTGTAATATATGAAATCATCCCAGCATTATAAAATTTTAACTTCATAGGCAACATAGCATAAACCCAGTTCTACCTTTGCTTAACTCTGTTTCCTTAAACAAGTGGCTCTACCTTGGATTGCTCGCATTCCCGTGTATAAGGTGACTCTCTTTTGATGGTTTACTGGGTTGATAGGTTCAGTGGTTAGACTGTAGCATAATAGATGAAATTGAACTATGTACAAAAAAGACAAAAATTGAAGAGGCTTAGTCTGCAAAGACGCACTAAATCTAGACAGGCGGAGAGAACTGACTTTCATTAGCTGTTGACTTTGGCAGAATCCCAGTAAGGGAGGGATCTCTGTCATCATTGTCCTAGGAAGTATCACACAGTGTGAGCCACCAGCTCCACGCCAAGTAACAAAGATGGCTGCCTGAGGAGCGTCAGGTCCGTGTGAACTCTTGGGCTCCTAAGGAATGACCGTATCTTCCCACAGTCCCTAAATCTGAGGACAATAACACAAACCCCGTTGTTCCTCCAGCCCTCCCAACACTTTTAAAATCTAATATCCTCAACAAGTAATGTCTGCCTGCTTTAAAAACCTCGTGGGGTTTCTATTTTTCTAATTTGGCACTCTCTCTAGGATTAATATCTCCAGACTTTGGAAAGCAGACTTTTGTGTTTTTAATCCCGTTCTTTTAAGCAATGGCCACGACGAAAGACTTGTTGAAAGACCAAATAGTTATTACACTGAGACTATCAAAGGCTTCTATAGAGGTTAGAGAGGTTATAGAATTAGAACATGAATTAAATTCAATTTTTCGATGCCTCTGGTATTAAGGAAGTGGGTGTTAAATAGTAGCATCTTGAGAATAAAAATAATTATTGTTGTGTGAAGTTGGATAAATGTGAGCACTTTGAATGCCTCTATTATCATGATCTTCCCTGCACAATAGAAATAGCCCTTCGTTTCAGGAAACTAGGTGCCTTTAACTTAAAAAGCATCAACACCCTTATCTAATGTCTCATCTCTTGAAACTCCATCCCAATAACCTCCACTTCTATCTTATCAGATTGCCTCCAAAGGAATAAGTATAGAATCTCAATCTACAGGAAATAACATAAGCATTAAAATATTGTAAGATCTTGACAATTTATACTTTAAAAATTGGGGAACATGTCCTCCGTGTTAGATTGTACTGTGTTGGATAACATACCGTGTTAGATCACGGGAGATGAAACTGCACTGTACAGATATTCCTCATCTAATGACATACCTATGTAACAACTGTTTGGACTTACAACTGAGGCACCCTATTTGGATTTATGACCTTCTGCTAAGACTTATGACTGTCGTTTTTTTTTTTTTTTTAATTCTGTAGACCTTGTTGATAGAGCCTCCAAGTCTTTTTTGGTAGAGTACACCTTTTTGTACAGTACATTTTTGCTGATTGTACTGTGCAGTTCAGTACTACAGTTTTGTTCTGTTATATACTGCCGTACTGCACGTAAGAGTTATGCAAATAAAAACAAAGTCATCAAGCTGACTTTGACCATTTCTTTGTTCTAAATATTGTAGCATACGTACTGTATGCAATTCCTCACTTAGTGCCCAATTTACTTAATGACCCAGTCACAGGAACAGAATTTAGAAGAGGAATGTTTGTGTTGCGCATCCCTGATAGTTATGGGCTTCAAGTACATGCTGAGGTACCATACAACCACCTTAGAATGGAGCAGTATTCGGATTAGGGCCTTCATTTGAGACCATTTGAGTGATCTCTAATCCATGTGGCTACATTTGAATGTAGGGTTTCTGTGGAAGTGATTAAGTGAAGACAAGGCCCAGAGGGTAGGGGCTCTAATCTAATGTTGTTGGATCAAATAAGAAATTGCATTACATATTGAGACTTGCAAAAGTGCGTGGCAGTTTAATTTAGAGTTCTGGTGGCTCACCTCCGGGTTTACTTTTATGTTATTTACATAAAGAAATCTTTTGTTAAAACACAGGTTGTGGGGCTTTCCTCCCTAAAGTTTCTGATTCTGTAAGTCTGGATGGAAAGGAGAGAATTTACGTTTTTAACAGCTTCTCAAGCAATGCTGGGGCTGCTGGTCGAGGAGCAAAATTTAACAATGACCTTGGTAAGTACACAGGCATTTCTTTTACCAAGTTTTCTCCTCATTCCTTTGGAATAAAACCGCCACCTCCCTGTGACAGCTTGGTCGTGGATGCCCTCTGCAGACCAGGAGTGATGGCTGAGATGTACCATGGGTGGCACGGGCTTCCTAATTTCAGGGCAGATGCTCTTGGAGTCATGGGAGCCTGGTGGCAGTAACCATGAGAAGTATGGGGTATATTTAGCATATGGCAGCAGTACCAGAAGGTAGTCAGAAATGCTTCCCCCACATGGACTTTTAGCAGTGACCAAACAGTGGTCCTGACAGCAGAAGAGAGAGACAATTTAATAAAGTTTAGTAATATAAATAACATAAAAAGAAAACTGTAATTCTGGAGACCAGAGCTGTGACTTGAGTTATAACTGACTTTTTCTAGTCTCAATACCTAATACACCACAAATGAGTCCCTTCACTGAAGGAAATTAAGTTCCCTTGCATTCCTGTCACAAATAATAGATAAGTCCTCAAATCTTTTCCAAGTAATTGAGGAAATGGAAGGAAATTCCTAGATTTGGGGAGGATTACAAAGCTATGGCTCTGATTTTGACCTTAGACCCCCATGAGTCTAAACCAAGACTATGGTCTAGTAGTCCAAGTAGGGACTGATGGAGGTGAGATGTTAAATTGAATTTGGGTCTAAGATTGTCTCAAAGTGAACCCAGGAATTATGCAGCCATAATCAGTTCCCAAAAGTATAGATGAAATAGACATTTTTGGCACCTAGAAAAATCCCCACATTTTTTCCCTGACGTGCAATAATAAGGTCTACTATTATGAAAGGCCACTGAGATGTCAATAGTTACCAAAATAGAAAGTCAGAGGTAATACTCCATCTCTGGGACATCTCAAAAAGACATGCCACTATAGCAGGGCATGGTGGCACATGCCTGTAATCCCAGCACTCGGGAGGCTGAGGCAGGACGATTGTTGCGAGTTCGAGACCAGCCTGGCCTTCAAAGTGAACTCAAGGCCAGCCTGAACTGCATAGAGACACCCTGTCTCAAAAAAAAGACAAAAAACGGAACAAAACAAAACACATGTCACTATCAAAAATTTGAAAGATGCAAAGTACTGGTCCCTAAAGCATCTCGCCTTAATTTCCTTTTTGACTTGTAAAAAACAGACCAACCTGTCCCAGATAATGACTGTATATTAGCATAAAGGTAACCATGTGCTTATTCCAACTGCAGCTTCTGTTCCAGACTGAACCCTTACTTGGAACAAATCAGTGCAGACCCTAGCATTACAGAGTTGCTGAGTTGAGAAGAACTTTTCTCATACTGTGTCACAAAAGCCATGAGAAGTAGCTTGGTTTTGTCTGGTAGTGACAGCTGCACATTTTTACCATGTTATTTCAGAACCCTGACAATTCTTTGACTCTCTCATGATCTTGACCACGGGAACGTTGATCAATTTGCCTTTACGAAAACACCATATTGGTCCCCTCTACTGGCAACATCATGACACATTGCAAGGAGTATCCTAAATTACCTAGCAAAACAAAAATCCCAGTGCAGAAGAGGAATCTATGAACACTAAGAATATTCAGTAAAGTGTACTTGACTGGTGACCTACAAGGTGAAAAAACCAGAAGAAAAATTTCAC
Organism: Chinchilla lanigera; assembly: GCF_000276665.1. Lineage (NCBI taxonomy): Eukaryota > Metazoa > Chordata > Mammalia > Rodentia > Chinchillidae > Chinchilla > Chinchilla lanigera. The sequence goes on from NW_004955423.1 coordinate 22,388,676, forward strand.
TCCACTATAGTCTACTCCTAAGAAATAAAAAATATATATATACCTGTTGGGGGCTGGGGATTTAGCTCAGCAGCACAGCACCTGCCTGGTACCAGAAGAAAAACAAAACAAAATACCTGGTGGACCTATGTGGATTTAGGAAACAACATATAATATATTTATATGTGCTTCTATGATTCAATTACTAAAGAACTCATAAGCTGAATTACTAAATTACTCATTCAATTACTAAAGAACTCATAACCATTTTTGAGAGGTTCCAGAGTAAAAGTTTGCAATGACTCCAGCATGTAATGCAAGCTTCCTTCCTATTGATCCTTGTGATCCAGTGTCCTAGATGATGCTGAAAAGGTCAAAGATAGATAGAAATACTATTGAATCAAGGCCTGATAGGGGAAAATCACAGGATTTGGTGAAAAACTTCTACCCACTTTAGACAATAACTATTCTATTTTAGAACAACAATGCCTACCTTGCTATTGGCCACAAGTAATATCAAATCCCAGATCATGGGACAGCAAGTGACAAAACTGAGTTTATCTAACCCAATATCTCTGCCTTAGCACATCATCATCAGGTGAAAGGAAATCTACAAGACCTTCAGTAGATCTTGAAGGCACAGTTATATTGCCTGACCTCAGACTCTTATGGTATGTATATTGTTCAATCTCTTTCAGCCTATTCCTATGATCCTGTATAGCACAGACTGGCAAATCTATTTTATGAAGGACTAGATCATAAATATTTTAGTCTGTGTGAGACTTGCTGGTGTTGATCATATCTAGTCAGCTCTACCATGAGAGTATGCAAACAGTCATAGACAATATGTTAGCAACTAACAGTAACTATGTTCTCATAAAACCTTATTCATAAAAGCAGGCGGAAAGCTGTATTAGGCCCACAGGTCATAGTTGGTCAACTCCTGTCACAGAGAGTGCCTTACAACTAGTTGACTGAAAGAGGGAAACTTTAAGGTCAGGTTATTAGTCATTCTGAAAAATATGCTGGTACTAGCTGGCAAAGCACTGCAGTATTACAGTTGTATTAAAAAACAAATGATAGAGGAGTAAGGAATCCTCTTAAAGAGCAAGAATTCAAGAAGAATATCTACTTGATGTTTTATCTTAATAGAGAGATGGTGAGAGCTCCTAGTGTGGATGTGGGATATAGGTCTTTATACAGCTTCATGGGGCATGGTAACAGCTTGACCAAATGGTCAGGACTTGGGTAGAAAAATACTGATAAATTTTCAAAATGATGTACATATAAGGTATGCAGCTGGTCACCTCAAATCAAGGGCAGATGATGATGGTACTTGTGTTCTGTGTGAGTAAATATCAAAGGATGTTTAGAGCAGAGGAATATCTGGAGTAAGGAAGATGAGGTGAAAATTTTTGTTAAGTTCAGTCAACCTATCTTTCAATCCTCAGAGTAGAGTTGAATTTGTGTCCCACCAAAGGATGAGACCAAATCTTAGACCTGATACCTGTCCATGGAACTTATTTGCAGATGGAGTCTTTGCAGATGTCATTCATTTAAGTACTTTTAGATGTTACTGCAGAGTCAAGGCAGCCCCTAGGTGCAGTCTGTTGTCTTTAGAGAAAGAAGGATATTTGAGACAGAAGCACATGCAGGGAAGAAGGACCCACAAAGGTAGAATGTGACTGGAGCTACGCCAAAGGAAATGGAGGGTGGCGGTATCCAAATGCTGGAAGGGACGGATGCAGCAGATCTTTTCTTAGGGCCCCAGGACTAACCAACCCTACCAACACCTGGATTTCACTCTGGTTTTTAGAACCTGGGGAGAACACATTTCCGTTGCTGTGGTTTGTGATCCTTTGTTACAGCTGCCCAAGGAACCTAATGTAAATTGCTTACTTGAAAGGAAAATGGCTGCAGGTTCAAGGGTGGAAATCTCTGCAGGCGTTCAACCACAAAGGCTGGTCTAGCACCTCCCATGTTGTAACCACGTTTACAGCAGAGCAACTCATAATAGCTGAATCTTGGACACAGTGTATATATCCATCCACAGATGAATGGATGAAGAAAATATGGTGTTTGTACACATCAGAGCACTACTCTACCATAAAGAAGGATGAATTTGAGTCAATTGTAGGAAAATGGATTCACCCCTAGGCAGTGATGTTGAGAAATAGATGCACAAGCTTAAATATCACATAAGTTCTTTTATGTGGGGAGCTCAAAGTATAAATACTTTAAACAGCAGATGAAAAGACAGGAAATAGGTAGATCAGTCTTTCGCAAAGGGAAAGGTATCTTGAGACGGATGACAGGTAGAAGGTAGGGAGGCAAGGAGAGTGAGAGAATTAAGATATGTTGTGGACATGAACACACTCCCACAGTGAATGTAATCAATATGCACTACAAGAATGTACTCCTAAAAAAAAAAATAGATAAATCAGAAAAATCTTCAAATTTGGAACCCTTTAAAAAAAGATACAGGCACCGTGAACTAAGTGGTTATGTCCTCATGTGGTGAGGCCATGTGGTAGGCCAAACCTTATGAGACTGGAGTTGTGTTCTACAAAAATCTGGATGTTTCTACTTCTTCCATGGCTGTGTTCCATAAACGGACTTTAGAAGAGAGGGTTGAGGGAAAGAATAGGAGAACTGAATCAACCAGTGTTTTATGAAGAGAAGCCTGTATTGAAATGGAAAAATTTGTTATCATCACATTTACTTCCAGGAAACTTCACAGGGACTTTGACCTTTAAAAGAAAAGTAGGTTTTCTATTTTTCTCGTAGCTGGATAGCTAAGATAATTTAAGAAAATATCATAATGCAGGAGTTGTATTCTATCCAGCAGGTGTAAATCCTTACTAATATGAATTCAGTGATATTCCAAGAGCAATAATTAATAATCAACTCCAATATTAGTAATTAATAAAGCAATAGATTGGTCAGTTTTCATCAAGTATTGAGTACTCGGTAAAATAGTACACTAGAAATCATATGTGCCTGTGATGTCCTTTCACTTCTTACCTCCACCCTTGGCATTACTGCTCTTTTGTTTGTTTTTTGAGATAGGGTCTCACTATGCACTTCAGGCTGGCCTTAAACTTGCTCATGTAGCCCAAGCTGGCCTTGAACTCACAGCTATCCTCCTGCCTCAGCAGCCCTAGTGCTGGGATTACAGGTGTGCACTACCATTCCCAGCTCATTGTTCTTTTCCTAGTTAAATTTTAATTATTTATATTTTCCATCTCCAAGCCCTGATATTATGATTTTATTAAAAGTCATACATGGTTGTATTGTGAGAACTTGGGCTTTTATTTCCTGGTTTTATTGCTAATTTGTATTGCACACTCTATCCTCGTCGCTACTAGTGTAGCTGTTTCCATTAAGACAATGATAGCTCAGATAGGGGATGATGAAGTACACATATTACCAGCCATAAATATCACTTTCAGAAGTCATAGTGTTACACTGAATATTAAAGTGTTTCTAATCACACCTATATATCTTAGGAATGTGATTAGACTATGCAATCCAAAAATAATGATGGCCACAATATGCCTAGAATTAGGACATAATAAAACATTCAATTTGTAAACTTACAGATTCTAAACATTCTGGTGTTGTATAATGAATTTCAAGCCACGAAACAGTGCAATGTTTTAAGTGAAGCTTTTAAAGTGAATGTATTGAGTGCTGTTTGGTGTAGTTATACCTCAATTAACAAGTACCATGGAAAAGAGAACTATTTCATCAAGAATCACACAACTGAGAAAAAGATCAGTCATACCAAATGGAGTTGCCTAGGATTTCACCCTCCAAACAAATATATGTCACTGTCCACATCTGTCCGTCAGGCCCCAGTGGAAGGTATGTCCAGAATTTTTTTTAAAATTCAATATAACATTTGTATTAGAAAACTCTTCTTTATAAATTTCCCTGGTTTTCTTTCTGCAGTTCCTGGAGACTATTCCAGAAACTGAAATGCCTGGTGACTTGTGCCTCTATGTATTAAGAGGCACAACTATTTGGTCATCTGTTGTATGGTCTTCTACTATTGTGTATTGACTGTTTCCCATAATAAACTTCAATCTTCATGTGTTATTACTTTATTTAAGTAAGAAATTATTTAAAACAGAGTTTCCTTTTAATATGTTTCCTTTTAAAGTGTTCTCTGCAGTTTTTTAATAAGTTCTAGCACATTCCTTAGACTACGGTGGAAACCCTATTTAATGAACGTTGGATGCTTCTTTGTTTATTTCTCTCTTCTCTGCTTACCATGACTTTATAGCCTAGTAAGGAGGATCTAACACTGAAGCACACAACCAGTGTAACAAGTAGAAGCAGAGGTTGGTATGGATCTTACAGGAACATAGATAACTACAGCCCCCTGGAGAGGATGTGGGATCTTCTCACACAACAGTGATATTTGAATGAAATGCTGAAAGATGAATGAAAATTATCCAGACCGAAAAGGGAGGAGGACCTTCCAGGAAGTAAGAATAAGCAGTTACAGATGCAAAGTGTGATATTCAGCATGTAATATTCAAAGACCAATTGGTCAAATAGGGTAAATAAATAATGGGTATAGTGAATAAATGGTCAACCATGAAGTTATAGATTATTTCTCCTACGATTTCCTTTGGAGCCTCTGCTGAAGAATTTCCTGCACTGACAGGTAAAAACTTACATTCTTTAAAACTCTTTAATTAAAATTTACCTACCACATGACACACAAATTCCGTGGGGTCAGAATCTGAAATCTGCACTTTTTTATAAATATCAAGGGAAATCTGATATAATTTGAGGTTTGACAATAACAGTTGTAAAAGCTGGTAAATCTTAGAGATGAGGTGCATGCCTACTAAACTCTGAAGTGTAACAATTGTAGGTGTTTGGGAAAGAAGAGGGTCTCAAACTGGAATTGAATTGATTGCATTTTCCATAAAGACTATTGGCTGTTGCGTATGTGAAAAATGAGGCAGAAAATTGATGGACCACAATAATAATATGTTAAGATGTGGCTGGCATGGTCCAGGTCACAGATGTTGTCATTGAAGTTTCACAGTCAAGAGGGAAAAGATTTGGAAGATATTTAAAAGTTATCATTGGCCAAATGTAAGCAACTGGTTCCCAGGATGACTTGGACGAAGCAGCCCTCCAATGAAGGCCTGTGGGGTTTTTAGTTTTGGTGACTTGTATTTCTTTAAAGTGTATGTAAAAGCATTTAACACACAAATGTGTGCATTAATGCATGCACATTTTAAAAAATCTTTCAATGGCTAAGAGAGAGATGACTTTTGTCTTTGTTCTACCTCTCTTCTGCGTGAGATGTTAGAAAAGCTGTCCTAGGTCCAGATTATTTATATGCCGAACAAGAGACAGGGTTCAAATGCAAACAGGCTGACTCCAGGCCTTGTGCTTCTTCTCATGACATGCACTATTTCTCCAGGGAATCAATCAAAACATTATTTAGGAAGGAAGGACTGCTATTGTTCTACAAGAATAAGACTTCACTAAGAAATCCTGTGGCGACTAGCTTCCATGCCCAGTTAGGATACCAGTGTTGACAATAGCTTGTTTTAGATTTCAGCTTGCTTCTGCTTGAATGGCAGTTCTTTCTTCATATGAGGATTAGCATAGAAAATTAAAGAGCTGGTATTTCTTTCAATAGAATAGTACAAAACAAATTGCTCCCTTTAGAATAACAAGATTGGCCACTACTTTTATTCTTAGGGGAATAGCATAATTTTTGTTCAGAATGAATGATTTTACATTTAACAAAAAGTGTTCATAGGCTGCTTTGGGTAGGGAAAGTGAGTTGCTCCTTGTCTCCCTGCACCTACTGTAAAATTAAAAGTGATCAGGAAATTTATGTTCTGCATGGAAAGAAAGAGGGCTTTGGAACTGAGAAAAACAAGGCAAATACAGGGAAGTGAAGGTATAAGAGCGATGTTCTCAGTGGTATAGGTGGCTAAAGAAAATTGCTGAACACCCAGTTTTACCTTTGCCTTATGTTGCTGTTTGGAACTCTTCCCTTGTCAGACCAAGGCTTTCTGTGGATAGGGAATCTCAAGATTGCTCTTACTATTAAAGGTAGAAAGATTGTGTTCCTTGAAATGGTCAGTGCAGACTTGGAAGCACATTGTTCTATAAAGGGTGACCATGTTCTCTTACATCTCAAAGAGTACAAAGTGAAAGAAAATAAATCAGAGTATCTTAGAGAATTTACATAAAAGTTTCTTAAAAGCCTGAATCTTATACCCAATAGGAATCCAAAACTTGCTCATTTTTAAAAAGTTAAACAACATAATAAAGGAATAAAGAGAAGAAAGTGAAAGTTCTTAGGGTTTGGGAAGCCAAGGGGTGAGGAGTATCACACAGTATGAATCCATTGAATTGGTGACCTGGGGGATGTGCAAGGTATCACTAATTACATCTTTTCAGAGTTTTTACTAAGAGAATAAAAGGAGTATGCTGACTTAATTTTCCAAGAAGCATAAACTTTTTAGGGATTCTTCCTTTCAGCAAAGATGGAAGCTGTAGTCTCCATTCATTCTTGACTCTAGGACTTAAAAATATTTCGTGCTTTGCCAGTGAGGTCCACTGGAGCATGAGATGGAAGGTGGAAGAGATCCCGAAGCCGTGTTACCTTTTCCCTCGCCATGACAGGCAAATGTGTGGGCTTCAGCAGACGGGAGAGTTTCATAGTGACTTTACTGTGATCATCAAGAGTAGCTGCCTGCAATTTTTTTGTCCTTGCTGATGGAACCTTGTGACCACCTGGCTGTCCACACCACGTCTGTGAGTGGGGACCAGAAAGCTAGTGGACCTTTCCTTGATGTTTACATCTTTAGTCTTTCCAGTGATTTGGTAAACAATTATTCCCCTTGTTAGATCTCTCTTTGCTAAAACTAGAGTGATTTCTGTATCCTGATAGAATCTTGGACAGGGGATTAACGATGTTAAGCTTTAGCTGATACCTGTATGCTTAGAAAAATAGTGACAATTCTGGAATCTTTCATCTTTTGTCTCAATGACTTGACCTTGTGTACTTCAAGGTAATATCTCTCTGTGTTCTTCCTCATAACTTTGAGATTTTACTACATTTTATATTGTCCTTAGATATGTAATTTAAAGAGTTTCCTAGCATAGCATATGTCACATTGGGTAAAAATGGCATCATAATTAAGAATGGAAGATAAAAATGATGAAAATGCAATATGTGTGCAGACCAATTCTCCAAGATGAATATAACTTTATGTATTACAAACACATACCACAAAAAGAATACTGAGCAACTTATTCTAGATTGAATTCTTACTCTGATCATCAATAAAAAAAAAAATCTTATACTAAAATTGCTTTCTTGGTACCAGACAGCAGATTGTTTATACAAAGGCTATTTAAAAATTTAAGTGGGAAAGTTATATTATTTATTATTATTATTATTATTATTATTATTATTATCTTTTTGAGGCATGGTCTTACTATATAGTTCAGGCTGGCCTTGAGCTCACTTTGTAGCCCAGGCTGGTCTAGAACTCAAAATGATTCTCCTGCCTCAGCCTCCTGAGTGCTGGGATTATAAGCATGCACCACCATGCCCAGCCTGAATTTGTGTCCTAGAACAAGTTATTTATCTCTAAAATTTAAGTCATCTGGAGAAGAAAACTAGTTCACTGACATTTTGGATAATATATGATAAACTTAGTACTCTTTAGAAAAGGATAACTATAAATTTGTAAATTAATATTAATTTCTTCTATAACAATGATCATCTAATAACGATCTATATTTTGAATTTTACAGAAAAATTTACCTTTATAATCATAGCCTAAAGACAAAAGTTTTTATTAGCTGTACTCATCATCTTAAACTTCTTTTGTAAGTACTTGTCAAGATAAGCAACAAATGTCCGTAGGAATTTGAGAGTATAGAATTATATTCATGACATTTTATATTTGAAATAAGTTTAAACCCTTTACTTCTTTTCTAAAGAAATTTATTATGTTATACCTCTGTGTTTTCAGTAAATAAGCCACCTTCAAACTCAACACATAATGGTTAATTTTCCCCATCAATGATTCTGTCTTTCTTTCATATGAGTATAAACTGTGGTGATGTTCTAAGCTGTAGGAGAAAAGAAATGTGATACAAAGAATAGCAATAAGTGAGAAAGCATAGGAATTTGGTGCTATTAAACTCCTCCACATTTCCTAGATGGAAGTGAAAATTAAGTGAACACCAGTTATAATAGCTTGGTTTATGGTGTTTTAACAAATAACTTCATTTACTGGTAGCTTAAAATCTGTGGTTGTATTTCTTGTTAATGCTACATGGCCATTGTTGGCCAGTAAAGAACACTCTTCATTACAGTGCCTGTTGTGGCTTATATCTAAATGTCTCCCCAAAGCCTCATGTGCTCATAGGTGGGGCTTCTCAGAGCTCTCTGGATCTAGGGTGTGGGATACTGGGATTAAAGGGGTGCTACTAAATCAGTCCACTGATTGGAATTAGCATAGTTCTGAGTGTGGCTTAATAGATGTACTGAAAACAGAAGCCTCACTCTGAGTGTGGGTGGCACCACACAAATGTTTGTAGCCCTTTTGGGATAAAGGGGAAATGTAGGCTTATTGCTCTCAGTGCTACTATTGCTATTGCTCCTCGCTGCCTTCTGCCTGCCCTGCCATAGACTGTTTCGCCTTTGTGATGCCTGTCTCCCACGCCACCCTGCCTTGGAGCCAGCTGATTATGGACCGAAACCTCAACAAATGTGAGCTGAAATAAATCTTTCCTCCTTTAACTTTGAGTACTGGATATTTTGTCACAGCAATAAGAAAAGTAACTAAAACAGTGTCTCAGGTATCCAGAGGGTAAAAACATCCATATGTTAATTGCTTTCCCGTTTCTGGGTCAATTTACCCAACACCTGAAAAGTGCAGGAAAAGGGGGTTATTTTGTCTCCCAGCTTCAGAGGTACAGTATGAGCATGGCAGAAGCACATAGCCAAAGGAAGTTGATCAACCTTTGGCAGCCAGGAAGCATAGAGAGAAGATTGGAGTTGAGAGCAAAAATATACCCTTCCAGGTCACTTCACTAGTGGTGACCTCTCCCCACCAAGCCCCATCAAAATATGAGACTTGGGGAATTTTAGACCTAGCCCATAACATTCCACCCCAGCCCCTAAAAAGCTCATATGTATATTATTTTGAAAGGTGGATTTAGTTCATCTGAAGTTCATGACACAGTCTTAAAAGTTGCAGCAGTGTTGAGAAGTCTAAGTCTAGAATCTGATCTGAAACTCAAGGTAAACTCTTGGCTGTAAGTCCTTGTCAAATAAAAAGGAAAGCTTAATATTTCTCAGTATAAATTGTCACAGGGTAAGCATTTCCATTTCAAAGGGAATAATGAGGGACAGAAAGAAGTATGACCAAAACCCAGCATAGCAAACATTAAATCTTAGAGCTCCGTGTCCAGCACATGGAACAGGTGGCAGGGAGCTGTGAGTTTCAAAGGGCTTGGGCAGCCCTACTCCTGTGGCCTTTCTGTTTACAACCCATGGATCCTTCATTTGGGCTGGCTCCACTCAGTGCCTGCAGCTTTTCTCGGGAGATGTTCCCCATTCTGGGCATCTCCAACTTCCTGGGGTCTCCACTGAATCTTTGGCTTTACTCTCACAGCTTCAGGCACTGCTCTCTGAGAGGCACACTTCCTGGCTTCCTGGACCTTCCTTTGCAATCAGAATGGAAGCCTCCCTGACCCCATGACTCGTGCATTCAGTATGCTTGAAAAAACAGTACTATGTGGATAATGGCCAGGGTGTGCTGCCAGTTAGATCAATAGCTAGGCCCATGTTTGCAACCAGCACTGAGTACACTGCACGGTGGAAACTGTGAGTGGTTGAAAGTGGGAAACACTTCACTTGGCTACACTAAATAAGCTAGAGACTCTGGGACTTCCTTCTCAAAGCAAAGTTTTTCAAAGAAGTCTAACCTTTTATTCCCTTCAGCCTAAGAATTATGGGCTCTGCCCAATTCCTGAAGTGTCTTCAAGCCATCTTTTCTATTGTCTTCATGAAAAGTGGTTGGCTTCTTTTTAATGCTAATTTTTTCAGCAATCATGTTCTCCCTTTGTAGGAGCTTCCCTTCTAGTGGAACTGCTAACTTTTCAAATCATTCAACTCCTGATTCTCTCTCTAGATCTGCGTAAAAGCAGTCAGTAGTATCCATGTCACAGCCAGGATGTTGGGCTGCCTTGAAATATCCTCTGCCAGACCAATTAGTTCACTGCCCTTAATCGCAATCTTTTACAATGTCTCAGAACATGAGAAATATGTACACAATTTTTTTTGCCAGACTGTAACAAAAAAAGGCTTCTTGTCCATTTGCCAATGGAGTCTTTGTTTCATGTTTGAAACTTCTTGAGTATAACCTTTGCTGTTCACATTCCTATTAGCATTTTAGCCTTTTGACTTCTCACCAGAATTAGTGATCAGGTTCTGGTTACAGTATTCTTTAGGTTCTTAAGCCTATATCTATAAACTTTTCAAAACTCCTCCTGTAAATTAGTCACAAATGCTCCTGAACCACATTGCCAGGTACAGTCACAGCAATGGCTTCACTCTCAGCATGAAATTTCTGTATTAGCTTCTTTCATGTGACTGGTATAAAATATCTGACAACTGGAAGTTAAAGGAAAAAAGGTTTATTCTGGCTTCTAGTTTTAAAGGGATTGGGACACATATGGCCACCAGCCTCAAGAACAAAAGCCTGATGGAAAGGCATAGCAAAGTTGCCCAACCTGTGGAAGCCAGGAAGCAGGGTTAGAAGGGAGGAGCTAAGGACAAGAATATACTTTTCATGGTCATGGTTCAGGGGGGTCTACCCCTTTCAACCAGACCCCTTTTCTGAATATGAGATGTTTGGGGGATACTTTAGTTGTAAATATTATAAGACCCATCATCTCCACTCTTTCACATACAAGAGTGAAAGGATGGCTCTCAAAGCATTACAAAGGAAATTAAGTACTATGACTCTGAATTGGTAGATATCACTTTCACTTACATTTATTGGGGAAGATTTGGTCACATAACCCAGCCAAAACTCAAAATTTGCCTCCAAGATAGATGGAAAAAAATAAATATTTGACACACGGAACAGTTAACGACTACCACAGAATCTAAGAGAGATAATCAATTCCTCAAGGTTTCCTCTCTGCTTTTCTCTCCATTCATTTTTCAGTTTTTTACAAGGTTTTTATGAATGTTATTATTTGGGTTACACAACTTCCTGGAGTCAAACTCACATGTAATTACATTATACCTAAAATAAAGAAATTAGGATAACCTGCATACATCATCATCCAGATGTAGTATTTAATAGAATGGCATTTATAATGATTGTATCCCATTTTTTCCTTATTGTAAGATCATTTATGTAATATGTACAAGAGATATATTATTTTATATATGGGATGCATATATATATACATATATATATATATATATTACTCAGAGAATATAAAAATGAATCAGTCATGCATCTAAAACTGAAGAATCTTTTTTACTAAAAATATATACACTAATATATATATAACATGTATATAATTGAAGAACTATGAATGTTAGGGTTTTGAGAAGGAAGATTATTTGGGGCTGTACAGGGAAATGATAGAAGTCACATTTTTGTTGGATATTGAAGAATGTGCATCATGTGAAAATCTGTAGGAGGAAGTGCTCTTTGTCAGGAAGACAGTGATATGAAGAAAGCTGTGGTGGTTAATTCTGGTCACCTTTGTGAGAATGAACAATGTAGATAAGCAAAGAATATGCAAGAGGAAGCAGAGAAAATGTATAAACATGCAGTAAAAATATGGCAATAAAACAGATGAATTTAATTGCAAGTATTCACTAAGAATTTCTTTGGGTTCTATGTCAATTCCATAAATTTGGGAGTATCTGTTAGTGAGCTTTTTGTCACTGTGATGAAATACCTGAGGAACTCAACTTAAAGGAGGAGAGATATATTTTGGCACGTGATTTCAGAGGTTTCAGTTCATGTCACTGGGCTCCATTGTTTCTAGGTCTGTAGTAAATGAGAATATCATCTTAGGGAGTACTTTGTGGAGTAAAATTGTTCATTTCATGGAACAGGCAGGACATAGCAAGAAAGAAAAGTGCAAAGACCAGTGTTCCAATGTGCCTTCCAATGCAGGCCCCAGGGAGCTACTTCTTCTAAGTAGACCCTACATCCTATTTTCTCCACTACCATTCAATATTCTAGAAACGTATAAAGGGACTAATCTACTGATGAGGTCAGTGTTCCTGGGGAGCTGAGCCTTCTATGCATGAGATTTTGTGGGACTGCAGGCTTAACAGGTCCTGATTGAGGGGATTTTATGTGGGTCAAGGGAAAGTGATAACTCTTAAAAAGACAGAAAATTAGAACATTTCGCAGTGAATTAATTTTGAAACCAGTACTCTGAGGATAAAAATTCAAAATAATGCTAGGAAAGGTTCATTCTAGCCCCTTGACCCCCTACCCATGAGCGATTGTAAATGAAATCGGGAGTACAGAGAAAGTATTAACACAGATCCACTCATCATCCACTCACTTGTTCATTATTTTAGCAAACATTTCAGAAAGTAATTATGTACCAGGTCTGGAATAAAGGTTGATGATGTCTGTGGATAAGGAAAACTTTGTGTCTAATTGGGAAAATGTTATTTAACAAAGAATAGTGAATGTAATAAATGATGTGAGGGAGATGCTATAGAGAAACTTGCAGCTGGAGTCCTAACCTAATCAAGGAGTCAGAGGTCTTTCTAGAGACAAAGGGAACATTTTACACTTGTTACACTATTGTTTACTTCCACATGTAATGAATATAATCTTGTCTCTATTGTCTGTAGCAAGGGAAAGCAGGAGAAGTATAGTTGGGGAGGCTCAATTCTTAGAAAATGATTTTGTTTTACTAAGTGCATCAGTCAGGGATCTTGATTACACACAATAGAACCAAGTCTAGTTGATTAAACCACAAAATGTATTTATTGGAAGGTTTTCAGGTAGCCCACAAAATCATTAGGGAGCCTGAACCAACTGATGAATAAAATAAGCAGACACAAGGGAGGTTTGTAGACAAAACCACGGGAAGTCCATGCTGTAGAATATGTTTAAAGACAATACTACTGTCCTTGCCAGTGAACTATTTTCAGTAGCAGACCCTACCTTAACTATAGGTATTGGACTCTTGATTGCTTTGAATACAGCCACCAATGTTATCCCTGGTTGGGTACTCAGAATAGATCCCACACTTTTTCCAACTCTGTATGTCACCATTTTCCAATTCAAAGTACAGATATGTGTCATTTCCTGTGTGGATAGACTCAGTGATGCCTCCTGTGAATTCTGTCACCTGGTATTCACACTTTTGTACAAAGCTTTTTCCTCTGGGCAGAAACAGTCTGACTGGAGAGATAAAAGGGCCAGGATTTATGTGATTGTATGCATGTGATTAAGTGATATAAGATTGTAATATCCATTTTCCAAACATACTTTCTTCCTTGATGGATTTGAGGAGACACAGGGCTGAGGGGGAAATGTCTTTGCTCCAACAGTTGTCAAGGACTGAATTCTACCAAGAAACACATGGGCACTGTAGCAGATTCTGTTAAGGGGAAGCTCAGGTAAGACTGTGATCCTGGCTGAAAACTTCAGGTATCGTGTGAACCTAAAACAGGGGACCCACCTGAGCACTGCCAGACTTCTGACCCTCTGAAGTGGTAAAATAATAAATATACATATTTTACACCCATCAAGTGTGTGGTAGTCATTATACATCAATAGATAATCAATAGAGTGACTCATCCTAGATTGGTTCTGTGTCCCCATGTTTGAGAGATTTTGGGAAGTGAGCATACACGTGTTTTAATTCTCCACATAAGAAGTCTCAAAATTCCACTTGTGTTTTCTGTAGTTGTTGTAGAAGACCAGGGTTGCTACAGAAAACTACCACAGACTTGATGTCTTAAAACATCAAACACCTACTAAGAGTTCTGGAGACGAGGGACACCAAACAAAGGTGTTTCCTTGAGAGATTCCATTGGAGAACTTTTCTTTGGCTCTTCCAGCTTGTGAGGTTTCCTAGAATTTGTTGGCTTGTGGTGGCATAACTCCAGTCTTTGCCTTTGTTTCACATTGTCTTTGTTTCTCTGCTCTGTACGACTTTTTCTGGCTCTTCGAAGGTTACTCGTTGAACTTAGAGCTCACCTAGTTCAGTACAATGTTATTTCAACAATGACCTCAATCACTATATGCTGAATTTCCATAAGCACATATATGCTTCGTGACAGTGAAAAGCTACTTAAGGATACTGCCATTGTGATGGACTAATTATATCTTATCTAGCAAAATTTGGCCTGGCAATGTTATCTGCAGTATGGTTCTAGCTGCCTGTTTATAATTCAATAAATGCATTGTGGGGAAACTTTGGAAAGATTTTGGCTGCTTTCAAACTCCTGGACTCCAGAGGTCCTTTCCCTTCGGCCATGAGAGTAGCTGAGACTGTGGACAGGGCTTCTGTGCCCTGCTTTATGGGAAAGATGTTTTTAAAACCTAATCCCTCATTCCTCTGTTTCAAACTTCCTTCCCTGACAGACCTTTCAGACATGGATGTGCTGGTTCCAAGAGTCACTTATCATTTTCTTTCGTAAAGATTTTTACTATAACCCTGCTTTACTTGTAGATATTAGTGTGATCAAATACAGTGGGGAATGTCTAAATTAAAAACTAAATTTTGTTAGAGTGAAAGACACATAGCCATGAATCTTTCTACCAATTCTCCTTTCTTGAAACACGTTTATCCTATTGTTCCTGCCACTTTCTGAAGCAGTTCTGGAAATCTTCTTTCCTGAGCATTGTTAATTGTGATGTCACAGCTGCCTGAGTGTCCCAAATTGATTCCAAATGTTTACCTGTCACGGTCACTTTGGAGAAAAGCCAGAAGTTGCACAGGTCCAGATCTGGTGAATAAAGTAGATGAAGACACATGGTGGTGTTTCTTTAAAACTGCCTTTCCATTGGATGGCATTCATCGCAATTTTTTTTAACCATACCCACACTTAGTAAAGACACCTATGAATGAAGACTTCCAGAACTGACACAGAAAGTGGCGAGAAAAATGGGATAAGCATGTTTGAAGGGATTAATGACAATGTTTCTTTGATTGCAATAAATTTTTAAATTAAAACATTCATGTTTTATGATCACCTCATGCACTAAAGAGAGACTCCACATTAAGTCCATTGAAACAAAGAAAAGAGTAAACCTAAATATTCCAATACTGACAAGAAGAAATTGAAAAAAAAATGCTCTGAGTAGGAAAAGGGAATGGAAGATTTTTTTCTTGACTAAAATTGTTTGAACTCAGAATATTTGTATTTCTCTTTTATTCAACTTTAAAAGCAAAAAGTTTTCTTCAAGTTGTTTTGTAATCAGCTGCTGCTTATGACATCATGGCCAGTGAGGCTGCATTTATGGTTTTAAAGGTTTAATCCAGATTCTAATGGGGAATTTCAACAAATGACTCACTATGAATTTTCTTCTGAATTTTTACATTTTCAGTAGAATTGAATTCTGGGGAGGAAGAGTTTGAAAGGAAAAAGTCTTTTTGAGTGTGATTAACTATAATTGGAAAAACAATTAAGATGTGTTATATATATGTACCAACTCCTCATAAAGAATGTAATCGTTATGTATTGCAAACCTATTCTAACAAATTTTTTTAAAAAGACATTAGTAAATTTCAGGGATTTAAACCAAAATCAATTTCAGAAATTCTATGTATATTTTTGTAAGGATCTGCATACAAATACAATAGTAATAAGTTAAGCATTTTATAAGAGTATTTTGAGGCCTGATAAAAACAATTCCCAATTGCTAACTATCCCACCACCTCTTTTAATTTGACTTTTTTCTGTCATGTCTTCAAATAGAAAGTTGTGATTATCTTCTGCTTATGTAGCAAACTACTGAGGGTACTATTGATTTGAAAGTGTTTCAGTAATGATCTCCTCCTTCCCAGAATGGCTGATTGTCAGCTTTTTGAGCACTGAAATATTTTGTACTATTACCATAATGGTAAAGCTCAGTGGCACTGAATGGAATCATGACACTCCAGGCAGTCTTGATGATCACTCTACATTTTTCTGGTATAGGACAGTCTGTTGCTTTTTATTTGCTGATTTTCTTTCCCCTTGATGATGTAGGATATTTTTATGCTTCTTGATATTGTTCTTGATCTTACAAGAATATAGACTCATGTATAGTTATCCTATGCTTTGGATTACAATTAAATACTATGTTATTTATTTTGTCACAAATGCTATTAGCTTTGTCCATTAGAGATTTTTTTCCACTGGTCTCCATATCTCTTTCTTTTAATTTCCAAAACTATCTTCTTATAGCTTTCTAATTAAACTCATTTCAATTTATACATGAAAGCATAAACACTGAATGTTAATGGAGTATCAAGTGATGTTTGCACACTGTTTTAAGTAACTTGCATAGTGTTTAAATTGGGTTAAATAAGGCAATATCTTCAAATATTTATAATTTTTATTTTAAAAATTATGATTCTTTTTAGGTCAAACACTTTGAAATTGAGTTGTGGCCATTACCTGTTATGATGGAAGAACTCTGGGTCTTGATATAGTCTTCTGGTATTTTTATTTTGAGAGGAAATTAAGTTCGTTAGACTCAAACTTTGAGTCATCTCTCTGATTGATAGTAGAAATTTTTGTTCAAGTTTGCAAGTTTTTCAGTCTTTTTCATGTGTGCACAATTCATTGTGAGCCTGAGATTGGGCAGGGTTCCTACATGACTTAAGGAATCCCTCCCCTATATTCTCTCTCCTTTAGCACTCACTCCTCACTTTAGGTGTACGTGATTGCTGGGCCTCCTTCCCTGGTATCTTTAGCCCAAAAGATGTTGGGTTTTCTATCTCCACTAGAATTTTACCCAGCCATGTCCTAATAATCAGGGTCTTCTGCCTGTATTCAAAACAAAACTATGAAGCAGAAACAAGACTAATACTAGGAAGCTCACATGCTTTTATTTACCATTCAAAGTTTTGATGCTCCCTCATAGTTTTTCAGATTTTATTGTTGTTATGTTTTGTTATTTTATTGACAAACACAATTTTGTATTTTCTTTATATGTTAACACTTGTTAGTATATCCAGCTTTTAGAATTTGAGCAATTAAAAACCTAATGTAACAGTGGATAGTAGAGGTCCAAAATTTCATTAGCAAGTGTTTTAGAATCTCATCAACATTAAATTAAAATATAGTATTTGTGGCCTTTTTATTACCAATGTTGATTTAATAGCAAATTCTACATTGAGGGCTAGGGATTTAGCACAGTGGCAAAGCACCTGCCTGGCAAGAGCAAGGTCGTGAGTTTGATTCCTGGTACAGGAAGAGAAACAAACAAACAAAAAAATTCTACTTTGAGATAGAGACACCAAATCCAAACTACTATCTCAATTAAATATAACAGTATAAATATAGAGGTAATGCTGGTCTCCATATTTATATTTAGACTGGTGCCAATGATCTTCAACTTTCTTAATAGCAAGAAAAGACATCAAAATTATCTTCAGGATGTCCTAAATCATCAGCCAAACCAACAAAGACAATTTATTTGAGTGACATTCTTGCAAGTTTGGATGCCATATTCAGTCATTTATTTATTCATTCTGAAGTATTTACCCACAAGGCCCTGTTGTAGGCATTTTTTATCTTGCATTAGACATTTTATTGCTTTTAGTCCTCATATGTCTGGGTTACTTTTCTCTTGTTGATGAGACAAAATACCTGATGCCGAAAATTAAGGAAAGAAAGGTTTACTTACCTTACAGTCTACAGAGGTTTCAGTCCATACTTGGCTGGCTCTAAGGCAGAGTGGCACATGGCAGAGTGCAATAGTTCATGGTGGCAGAAGATAGAAAAGGGAGAAACCACAGCAAAAGGGAAGAGTGGGGGCAAGAAGCCTCTTTGTCTCCCTTACCTATGCAAAGCTACCCTCCCCAGGGAGGGTGTAGCACTCACACCCCAAATCCCAGCACTAGACTCTGAATCAATCACAAACTCTAAAAGCCTGCCCCATGACTGCATGAGGCTTTGGAAGGACATCTATACACAAACTATAGCACCATCATTCTTCAAAGTAGTTTGTATTTCCCTCATTTTACACAGGAGAAAAGGGAAATGTGGAAGAGGTTATGTGAAATTAAAAAAATAAATTAGGGGCTGGGGATTTAGCTCAGTGGCAAAAGCGCCTGCCTGGCAAGTGCAAGGTCGTGAGTTCGGTTCCTGGTACCAGAGAAAAACCCAAAAAAAAATAAATAAATAAATAAATTATTTGACTTATTCAAACATACTCTGTAGATTTGCATAAAGTCGATATTTATACGAGGTAAATAAATGCCATATAGTAGTGAGGAACATTTTTAACAACAAGTAAAATAGGAGTGGAGTAAACAATTAGGATGACTTTTGTCATATTGTCAGGTATCTGAAGATAGCCTACTAGTATTGGTTCAGTTCATAGAATTCAAAACTACATATCTGAAATCCTCTTGGTCTCTCTCCTGAACCCAGCTATATGTATCATGTCCATGTTTCAGGAAGAAGAAAGAAATAGTGCCAGTAATCCAGTCCCTCTAACCTAGAAAGCAAGAGATTTCCTGGTAGCCACACCAAAAGATTCCTACTTATGCACCAACATCTGTGGTAGATGATCACTTTTTACTTGCCAAATAGCCTGAGAGAGAAGGTAGTTATTCTTCTGGGATAAGTACAGCAAAGGAAAGGAAGGCAGGGGATGGGTGTTTGATTTTCTATGCAGTGCAGTGACAAATCATCACAATATTTATCTGAAGTTATAGCCCCATACAGATGCTGCTCATTTTATGTCCTGTTGAACCCATTCTATAATGAAAGTATTGTATTACAAAATGCATTTAACACACATAACCTGTCAGCATTGCCTAGCCCAGACTGCTTTAAACATGCTCAGAAAACTTACAGTTGACAGATATATCTAATGCAAAGTTTGTTTTATAGGAAAGTGCTGACTCTGTCTTGTTTAGAGTACCTGCATCCAAACAGCTCTGACAGCACAGTAAGCTGCGCAGTATCAGCTGTTTACCAGGCTGATCTGGAGCTGTGACTCAATGTGGCTCACTTCTCTGTGTGAAGTCACCCTAGGCTGTCATTCTGCATGTTGAAGCCCAGAAAAGATCAAAACTCAAAATGCAAAGTGAGCTTTCTAATGAACTGAGAAGCTTCCCTACCATCCTAAAGTTAAAAAAAAAATGGTGGTTGAACTACCATCAACCAAAGACCATCTGCTTTTCAAGCAGAAACACTTGCAGACAAAAAACAGAACAACAAACAGTTCGGCAGTTGGAAAGAGCCTGCCAATGTGTGTGTGTACACCTGTTCATTTGTGAGTGTGTGTGTGTCTGTGACAGGGATGGAAGTAATATTTATTTCTTTCATTCCTTTTTTTGTTACGAGACAGGGTCTCACTGTATAGTGCAGGGTGCCCTTGAACTTACTATATATCCCAGGCTGGCCTCAAACTTGCTGCAATCTTCCTGCCTCAGCCTCCTAAGCATTGAGATTACAGGTGTGTATCACCATGCCCAGAAAGAGATGAAAGTAATATTAGGATCAATATCTGGACCTAAATAAAAGACGTAGACATAAGCAGCAGGATTAATGGGAGAATCATGAAAGTTAGTGTTTATGTATGACAGCTTATTTACAATCTAGTAAAGGCTGCAGATACTCATAACTTCTCCTTGCCCAATTACTTTGAAAGATACTCAACTTGATATTTAGGCTCCTTCAGTGTCTTATTTCTTTAAGATTTTTTAAACTTATGCTCCAGCCACATAGGCTTAAACTACTCGTTAGGTAAGCCTCATATCGTGTGTTTTATTCAGAACATTCTCTGTCTTAATGACATTTAAGTTTTCTTGTTTTAACTTATGGAATCTGCTATTCAAGCTCCCAGGCATTTTCTGCAACTTGTCTTGGATAACAGCTTCTCCATGAACACTTTTAATCTCTCCATTTGAAAGTGAACATTCAGACAACTAGTCTTTCATAAAACTTTATTAATAGCATTATTTATATGCGGTTGTTATTCTTGTAGAACATTTATAAAAATTCTCCATCTGGGGATTTTTTAATACACATCATTTTTAATCAGATGAGAAGTTTCTGTGAAGGTCTAGGAGCCATGTACTTCAGAAGATGAGAATCTCTCAGCTTAATTAATAACTGCAGGTCCTTCTCATAGAAAATTTATGTACTATGGGCATAGAATCCATCATTTCCCTGTTACATGTAGGTCTTGCAGAAAATCCAGCACTACCCTTTGGACCAAGATTGAGGTGATATCAATTTCTTATTAAATATGTTATTCTGCTGCAGTTTAGTGTTGACATCTACACTGTGCTCAATGGAAGTCAATTACAGTAATGCTCTAGATATTGAACCACTACACATGACCTTTCCTTGAAAACAGCAGCTCAAATTGGATCTCATCCTGCTAAACTAGCTCATTCTTTGATCTGCACTGATTGCTTGACATTAAGTCTATTAATAGCATTTTGGAGTTTATCATATGCTTCTGGAACTCATACCATATTCAGTATGGTTTATTACATGATTATTTTGCTGTGCTACCAAAGCCAGCAGGGTGGAGGTGTGGCAGAGTGGAGAATGTTTAATAACATAGCTCAGTGTGTATCGTGACATCCATATTTCTTCCCAATGGGGGAGCCACTAATGTCATAAGCAGAAAATTAAAAATCAACTCTTTTGTCGGAAAAGTCAAGTTTCCTCCTGTTGTTACAATTGTCTGGAAGACAGAGGCAATGGGAGGAGAAACACACATACACAAAGCAGTAGCACAGCAGGATGCATGCAAAGTCTTTCTCAGAGAGTAAATAAGGGACTAGTGTTGGGAATACTTACCAAGGAGTTTGCCTCAGATTCTTTTGTGTCCTTTGTACTTTTCACTTTGGAGGAACAATGCAACACAACAGCATTGTAAAGAGTAAATGATTTAGAATTATAAAAGTCTAGTTAGTCCTCAGTTTTTCAAAAGCCTAACCTCTCAAGATCTCAGATACGAGAGGCCAAGATGACGATGACCTTAAACAGATAAACAAGCACCTGCCTTACACTCTGTCCAGAAGAAATGCTAGACGGAGTTTGTCAGGAAGGAAGAGAGAAGGCTGAGAGAAAGAACAAGCAGCTTAGCCTATGCTGTTTCTCCAAACAGTAGATCTGTGCTGTGCCCCTTACCCATCACATACAGAGTTACTGGGGAAGAAGATAGGGGCTTAATAAACTTGATGATCCAAAGCAGAGTGGACTTGTAACTGTCCCCAAGGTGGAATCTGGAGTAACCACACGTGATATGTATTCATAGAGCAAAAGCAAGAACTAAGGCAGTAGTCTTCAGAGTAGAGGTGCAAAAGGTTTCCATAGAAAGAGGTGCTCTGCGTGAACAGAATATATCCTTTGTCCACGGGCAGCAGTATGTTATGGGGATTAGTGTCACGCAGTTAGAACACAGGACCTGGCTGAATGTCTCACGCAGGTGAGAGGGGAGGTAGTATGTGTGAAAATTTGCCAGAACAGAAATAATAATGTGGACTTTGTTGTGCTATCCAACTCCTTAGATGACACTTCATGCTTTATTCATCAAGGTCTTGGTGTTCCTTTCAATTTCTGGAATACTATGCATTTAAAATAAGTTAAACCCAATAATATGAACAATGACATTCCACTTCTTACATACTTTGGTTTGTGGCTTGCCCATACTATACAACATATCATTGAAAAGGGCTGAGTGCTGAACCTGAACTGTAAAGAAATGTAACACACAGTTTTATATTTAGAAATTACAGTCAAATACACGATATCAATATTCCCTTGAGAGTGAGTTTAAACAAGAGTATCCTGTGACTGAAAATACAGACCAGGAAGTTAGAAGAAGGATGACAACAGAAATTGTATTTTTGCCCTTTCATCAATATGGATTGACTTAACAGTTTTATTGTAACTGAGATACATGGCACTTGATGTAAAAAAATATATACTGACATATAGTGAAATAAATTAACTTCTACTTTCACATCATGGTTTTGGTCATTCTGAACAAACAACTTTGCTTTCATACGTCATTAAGAACAATTTTAAATATTGTTCCTGATACATATTTGAATAAAGTATCTCCCATCTTCTCCAATCAGAAATGTCAGATGGGCGAAATAAGGTAGCAACACCCCTTACTTACCAAATGTATGGTACTGGACTTCTGAATTTGCAGAATACTACAAAGACTTCCAAAGAACTTTTACGCAATAGATATTATGGTACTCTCGTCTTCCCATTGTATTTGAATGGATACAACTTCCTGTAAATGTTCATATATCAAATATGTATTTGAAAACAAGCAGAGTTCATAGGCCATTAAAGAAAGCCATTACTATTCCATCTTCCTATCACCTCTCCTCTAACTCTACTCTGAAAACAAAGCAAAAATTTATTTCCAAACTTTCCCTAGGTCCCCTGTGTAGAAGTCCAATGCTCTCTTAAAAGTATTCAGTGTTCAACCAAGAGGTGAAAGACACAAAATCAATGTGTACTTAGCATACTTTTCTACATAGAACATGAAATCTGTATCAGTAAAAGAGAAATGAAACTTCAAAAGGAAAAATGAGTAAGTTCAATAGAATAGGCTGTCGTGCATGTTTAAATACCTCATATAAAAGGATCTCAGGATAAACAGAGTAATATTCTGTACAGCACATGGCACATGTATTTAAACCAAGAATGTACAGTAGGCACTGTGAAATGGGAAGAAACGGTTCAAAAGGAAAGAGAAACTGGAATGTGGGAAGGGAGAAAAGAAAGAAGGGAAAAGGAAAAGTAAATAAATAAATAAATATATACATCTATAAATATATATGTGAGATAGTTAAGATAACTATACTATTAATTGCTATTTGTTCATTGAAAAGAAAGTTTTGTGCCTATACTATTTGTCAATTTTTCATGCCTATATCTTGTAATCTGAGCAACTACTTTGAAGATAACAATGTGCAATGTGTATTAGTAAAAATTCAATAAAAAGGTATAAAGTTCAATAAAATGGTACAAAAACTTTATACCATTGGTTTTTTTTTTCTTTTCTTTAAAATAAAAAAAAATAAAGAAAGAATGTATTAGTAGAGGGCTGATGTGGGCCGGTTGCATTGCCAGCCACAATTGGTTTTCTTTATATTCTGAATCCTAAGATCCAATTTCAAAATGCAGACAAATAATTTTGATCCAGTTGCCTCTTTGGTGTTTAAGCTGTCTTTGCAGAGACCTTTCAAAAAATCTTGAGACCTGTTAAATGAAGGAAAATAGCATCTTAACCATTGTTGTTACAGTCTCTAGTATAAGTATGCAATTTCAGAGGGGGCTTCTCTTTTCACTGTAGAAAATGTACTGTGAAAGTTTGGTCAGAATTTGTAGATAGCTTCTAAATTCTAGGGCAGGTAAATGGGCCTCTTATGTAAGGAACAGGATCAAAGCTCCAGAAGGTCAAGCCATGGAGGAGGGGTTTGTCACCCTGACTTCCTGCTTTGTGTGTGTCTAGAAATCTTCTCAGTCCTAAGTGCCCTACACAGACATATCATATTTCCTCTTAAAGAGCTCCTTCTCTTTTCTTTCCACCAACAGGATGTTTGGTTTCTGACAAGGTTTCTGATATACATTGACAATATCAGGTAACAAGTTTCCAGCTCTAAGTATTGCTACCCATACCCTTAAATCCTACAATCTACTCTGCTTTTCATGAGGCAGCTGCCTGGCCGTTGTTATTTTACAGAAGTAGGTGAGGCCTTTGAATGTTTAGTGTGAGATTAGAGGTGGTCTGATGGGTTTAGGTAAGAAAAGTAGAAAATAATACTGTTAATGGTTGTGTGGGGTGGTAGAGGAACTCGAAGAAGGATATAGTACTCTTTATGGGTGATGCTACAGGAATACACAAGAGAGCTGCATGTAACACAGCTCAGGAGTCTGGGGTTGACCTGCCCATCTTGTACGGGTGTGACATTGATGAGATCTTCGCAAGTCACATCAAGTTTCTGGGCCTTGATTTCTTCACGGATAAGATTGAGAGTTTGGACAAGATGAACGCTAGAATTGTTGTCAGTTCTTTTTGAAATAGGATGCTTTTAGGTTTTCTTTGCGTCCTGTCAGGTAAAGTTTCTATTTGAAAGATAATATAGGTCACTTTTACTTGTGTTTCTCTGAGTCTGAGCTGGGCTGGTCTTTCCATGCAAAACCCTGAGAGAGAGAATCTAGACTCCGAGTGGAATGGGAGCTTGGGCCATGAAGTCCCTTTGAGCAGTATAGCACACAAACAGCACAATCTGTGATGCTCAGTGAGGACCTGATACGTTGCCAGCTCTTCTACAAAATGTTCACACGTTCCAGAGAAATAATTTATTTTGTTAAACAAATTAAGGGCTTAGACATATCTCTCAAGTTGTGATTTGTATTTATTATCCTCTATTGTGACCCATCTCTTCAGTGAGCACTAAGTACGTTTCATTCCCATCTGATTAAACGTCCCTCATTTTTCCAGTCACTGCTCATATGATACAGCTTCAGGATCCCTCAGGCCTACATCAAGGTTTGTGTAAAAATGCTCTGTTCTTGAAACTGATTTCTAATTAACTGGTGGCACTATGGTTGAGCACTTCTTCTGAAATTCAGGGAACTTCACAGTCAGTGGCAGAAGCCTAGGAGATTTCTGCTCGTTTTAAATCCAGGATACGCACTCATCATTTCCAGGGCAGGGGATTAGCATCTGCCAAAGACACCACGACAAAGGTTTGGGGATTTTAAAGCGTACAACTTTAGAATTTGTTGTTGTTTTTTTTTTTTTTTTTTTTTTTTT
>NW_004955423.1:22413791-22456746 GCF_000276665.1 Chinchilla lanigera
TTTTTTTGGTTTTTCTCCGGTACTGGGAACCGAACTCACGACCTTGCGCTTGCCAGGCAGGCGCTTTGCCGCTGAGCTAAATCCCCAGGCCCTAGAATTTGTTAATGAAAGGGAAAAATGGCCTCATTATTGCTGAATATAGCATGCCATAAAACTCTTGAAGAAATGACATCCATAGCAGTTAAAATAAAGTATAGTTACGGAAAAATATTTTTTGTTTATACTTTAAAATGCTGTCACATATGCAGTACTGATGAGACTTGACTTAGATCTGTAAGGCATAAGTAAGTGCAGACATGAAGCCATTCTGGGTAAAGAAGAGAGGAAGCTTACAATCTCTGCAGCAGTAGTCTTCCTAATGGATATTTGTGACCAAATATTCCAATATTTGAAAATTCTAAAATGACTAACGAAGGACAATCTTTACATTCCTTTCATAGAATTACTAAATCTCCATCATCATCTCTGACAAAAGGCTAAGTCTTGATGAGGTGTTCAAACCCACTGTATAGTAACTATAGTCATTTCTGAAGAACGGTTTATTTCTCTCTCTCTTCCTCCCCACACGCTCCCCTTGCACTCCAGAGGCAGAAGCTTTCCATTTCTCTTCTGCCTCCGCCTCTTAGCGTGCTGAGATGACCCGTGTGTACCATCCTGCTCCGCACAAACCTTTTTTTATTTCTTGGCACTTCTTGAACTTTGTCTTTAAAAAAAAAAAATTGTATGTTGTGGCTGTTTACATCCCACTTTGGATCCTAATCTTAAAGGGCTATACACTCGTTCTATTCTATTTCTTCTCTCATTCTAGCCTCAGTTCAAAGTCTTGAATTTCATCCAAATCAAATCCTCTAGTTGAAAGCTGTGGGCACAGTTTCTCTTGAGTTTTGAAACTAAAGAGGCAAGTTTTAAAGCAGACAATCACAAGACAGGCATAGGGTGACAATTATAGATATTCTTTTTTACTTTTTCAGGTGGGCAATTAGTGTTCAGCAGAGCTAATGGTCTCAACTCCCTTGGGAATCCAGCGGGGCACAGTCCCACCAGAATGCCCTGGTTAGGTTTCAGGCCTGGCACATCCTTTGTGGTTCTTAATTCTGCAGTCTGGGTTTTGGTCACTGCTCTGGGTTCTTGGTTGTGCTTTCAGAATCATTGCCCTTCTTTTTGCATGAAAAGTAGCAAACTGTTATTTGAATCTGAGAATTTTCATCAGTCCACCAGAATTTTGGGGTTTAAGCACCTTTTAATTTCATGCTATTTCTTGTTCTTCATGGTAGAGTTTCCCACTGACACAATTTTCTCAAGAATCTCTGGGCCCTCTGTGGATTTCACAGGGACTGGTTCCATTAGATGAAAGCCATCTCCGCAAAATTTTGAGATTTTCTGTCTTGGCTTCTCATGGAGTTGATCTAAGGATAAGACTCAATCTTCCCTGAGACCTCTGGTTTGACTGAGAGGACCTGTGCATCACACCCTTAATCTCTTGTGAATGAATACCATGGTCTTCATCTTTTCAAATCAAAGGGCTGTGGAGTCCTAGCTTCAGCCTTTTCTCCAGAGCATAGCTCCAAACAAGGTGTCTGTGAGTATCGCTTCCCTCAGTCCCTCTCTCCATCTCATTTTACTATAAGCAGCAAGAACAGCCCAGGAGAAACTTCCACATCTTTGCTTGGATATGTTCTCAGCTCTTACAAAAGCCTTGCTTTCCATTTAGTAACTGTAGGACACGGTTTCTGCACTAAATAGCAAGGAACCCTCCCTCCACTGCCAATTTAAAATAATGTTTTTTTCACTTCCTTTCACCCCCAAATCTGCACCATTTTCAACATTCTTGCTTCTACCAAAAGCTTGCTCGAGTCAACTGAAGCTCTTTTTCCCACGTTCCTCACTGTTATCTTTGAACATCCAGGTTCTTCTCACCTCTTAGTTCCAAACCCACCTTACTTTTTTAGTTATTTGTTATTTGTACCTCCATTCTGCACCAAAATCTGTATTGCTTTTTTATTGCAATGTAACAAATTCTTCTGGTGTAGCAAATCAGGACTGTCTATTTGTCAATGCAGTTATACTTAGGAAGCTGGAAATGGCCCCACATTTTTCTCCACGCAGGATATCAAAAGTTTGCAGCAAGGGTTCCGTCGGGACTGTGGTTCCCATCTGTGACTTCCAGTCCCTGTCCAAGCTCACTGGCTGCTCCAAGCAGGCAGTCCACTGGGACTGTGAGCCCCTTTTAAGGGGTGGTTGTCAGCTGGGAGCCACCCTCAGCTCCTAACTTCTCCCTGCTTCTTGGCAGTTTGCAGAATGGATGCTTCCTTCCTGGCCAGCCAGAACACATCTCTCTGGCATCTTCTGGTACCATCTGAGAAGATGCTCTAGCTTTTAACAGATCATACAGGTACGAATGTGTCAGGTCACCTAGACAATCTCACCTTCTTAAATCAACTGTGACATGTTGAAACCCAATCTCAGGAGTAGAATCGATTGTCTTTGATGTCTCTAGGGTTAAACACAGCTGCACTTCAGAAGGGTAAAATCTTTGGGGAGAACTGAGTTCTACCTACTGTGGTAATCCTCTACATTAAGTCAGCTAGGCGGGAGTCGAGGTTTGATTCTACTTTAGGATGCTGATATAATATCGAGGAGGCAATAATAGTTTCAAAGTTCCCAGAATTATTTTATTCCATGCTTTACTCTTTTAAGTAACTCTTGATGAGTCCCAGTGACATCTGTGTGTATATTAGAACTCAGTTTTGTAAAAATAATTTAACAGTAACCTTAATGATATTTACATGTAAATATATATGAAGGATATATTACATATGTATATATATATATATGAAACATCTTTTAAACACAAAATTTCAAATTTACCCCCAAATCAATCATATTTTATTGCAAAATTGAATTTATGGAAATGTTAGGGGAAAAAGTATGTGTTTTCACTTTAAACACATTTGTCGGTCAACTAAATATTAGCATAGAGGACCAAACTTTGTGTACATAAATGCAGCTGAAGAAGAACTTGAGGCCCTTGTGACGTGGTTCTCAGTCTTCTCTGACAAAAAGCACCTAAGGATGTTAAAAAGCAAAGCAAAACAAAACAAAAACCCACGGAGCTCCTATTCTTAAAGATTCTCATTCAAGTGCAGGTCACAATTACAATTACTCTTGAAAATTACATTTGCAAGGATCCTTCAGGGGCTCAAAATCCAAAGTGAGGGAAAAGATACTTCAAAAGTCAGCTGCCCGCACCAATAATTTAATGTTAACTTTTACCTATATCAAGCTTGAGCTTTAATGCAGAGAAAAGTACAAAGGCACAGTGTAGAGCTAGAGGAAGGATCAGAAAGGTGCACACCCGAAATTACATTCACTTGTGCCGAGCAAGAGAATAAGAACAGAAAGCTAGGGTCCTCCATCTCCCTTCTAAAGCATTATACACTCTCTTCCCAGGGGTAAGCTTCTTGTTGATATTTAACAGCAAAGATGGGTTTCATCTATTTTAAAAATAGCATACAAACTAACAGAACATTTTTAGATTTGAATTCTTTCACACAGTATTATGTTTGCAAGAGTAATCTATGCTACTGTATCTAGCAGAAGTTTGTTTCTTTCCATACTGTATATGTTCCTCTATTGTTTAAATACTTTGTAACTTATTTAGCTATTGAACATCTGGGTAGTTTCCTAGCTTGGTGCAATCATATATAATGGTCCTGTCAATAATCTTGTCTGATGCTTGTTCTTTGGTGCATGTACATACATTTTCCTAGGTTTGGGATTGGGATTGTTGGACCATGGAACCTGTATGTGCTCATTTTAGTAGTTTTATGTAGTTTTGTAGGGTGATTGTGCCACTTGATACTTCTTCCAGTATGACAGTTGTCATTGCCTCATATGTCTGCCAACATTACTGCCAATCTTCTACAGCTTTTTAAAACTATTATGGCATATTTGTAATGATAACTCATTGCGGTTTTCTCATTCCATTCCATGTCCGTGATGATGGCGATCTGGATATCCTCTCATGCCAAGTACCTTTGACAACATCCTATTTGTTTTTTGGTTTTCATCCACAGCCCCCAGCTCATAACTCCCTCCCCAAGGCAAACCATGGGAACTTGCGCTTTTCTTCCCCAAGGTGGGATATGGAAATTCTGATCCAACCTACCATTCTGTTTTGGATCTGGCCATAGAGAGATTCTCTGATGACTTTTGCTTGATAGTAAGTCCTAAGACCCTCCTTTTTTAGGAGGGCTCCTGTCCCAGTCCTTGGAGGGAAGAACACACTGAGGCTGAGAAAAGCTGGAGTAGCCATGTCATGCTGGACGCCCCTCCCAGCCCACTAGCAGTCGTGCCTATGGAAT
The DNA here is from genome assembly GCF_000276665.1 of Chinchilla lanigera. NCBI lineage: Eukaryota > Metazoa > Chordata > Mammalia > Rodentia > Chinchillidae > Chinchilla > Chinchilla lanigera. Next base: position 22,418,156 of record NW_004955423.1, read on the forward strand.
GGCGCCTCCATCCGTACACAAGGACAGGCTCCAGAGAGTTTCCTTCCAGGTAGGGGAGCACGTGGGGATCCTGGAAATTCCATGCTCCTTTTCCCATTCCGTATCTGAGTATCTCACCCTATATCTTTGTAATAACCCTTGCAATAAAGTTATAAACATAAATAACTTTCTCTAAGTCCTATGAGGCATTTGAAAAATTAACCAAACCTAACAAGGGGGTATAGGAATCTAGAATTATAGCTTGTCAGTTTGAAGCCTAAGTAACAAGGACCTGGCATTTGTGGCTGAGGTCTAAAATGAGGGAGTGCAGTTTGGGGTACTAAGACCCCACCCTGTGAGATCTGATGTCGTCTCCAGGTAGACATGTGAGAATTAAACTGCAATGGAGGACATCCAGCTGGTGTCTGCTACTGCAGAATTGCTCTGCTTCTGCTAGGGAGAAATCCACAAAACTTTTCAGGTCACAGAAGGGATCTGTGTTGACTTTGCTATGACAGTAAAGAAAAAGAATAAATGTGCTATTCCCTAAAAACACACTATTTGCTTTTTTCTATGTTCTTTGTTTATTGAGTTGTCTGATTATTTTCATATTGATTTATGGACATCTTTCATATAATCTGGCCACAAGTTGGGTTGGGGTTTACATTATGCCAGTGTCACATCCTAATAGGTAGGAGGCTTTTGCTCTCTTTTTAAGAGTTTTCTTCAGGAAGAATTTTAATTTTATTGTAGTCAAAGATATTATCCTGGATAGTTATTACTTTTATAACTCCTCTGTTTTCTTTCTTTTCTTTCTTTCTTTCTTTCTTTCTTTCTTTCTTTCTTTCTTTCTTTCTTTCTTTCCTTCTTTCCTTCTTTCCTTCTTTCCTTCTTTCCTTCTTTCTTTCTTTCTTTCTTTCTTTCTTAATGAAAGGAAGACACTTTATTTGTAAAGAGGAAAAGGAGGGACATAGGAGAAAGTAGACAGCTACCCTGAGAAGAATGAATCAGGGCAGGGGGCTCTGGAAAGATAGAGGACCCTGGGCCCTTTGCTCTCAGCTGTTTTTGCTGGGGAACGAGTGACTCTTTCCCCTCATCTTGAACTTGCCATAACTGGATTGGCTTTTGGGCACCTCTGTCTAATGTTATTTCTTCTGGTGGTCTACGTGCAGCTTCTTTCTGCTTGCTTGTTTACTTGTCCTTGACGTATCCTTTAAGGCCTTATCTCTGGGGCGGGCAGCTAGTTGGCAAGGGGGTGCCTTGTTCATGGTTAGCTTAGAGTTAGTAAGAAGGCACGTGGGTGTTACTGTACTCTATAGTGACACTAAATTGAATAATGTAGTGACTGTAGCATGAGAACACATGTATGTAGCTGAGTACATTCTGCCTTAAAGTCAGCCAGCCCCCACCTTGCTTCCTGTATATTTTATTGGAGGTGAGAGCAGCTTATCGTCTGTGCTCCTGGCTTTTGGTCTGTGTCCTATGTGTCATCTCTTGGTGTGCAAGTCCCAAAGCCCTCTGGTGCATTTCTTTATCTGCTGTTGTTGTTGTTGTTTTCTACCCCTGTCTTTGACTTGCTTTCCAGGGGAATTTTTCCAGTAAAAGTTTTTTACTCCTAGTCAGGATTAGGTAGAAGACCTAAGGAGGACCCTGTTTTGTTTTGTTTTCTTTTCTTTTTTTTTCCATCTACAGACCTCTGTCCCTACATTCCCCCCCTGAGACATCCATCTAAATGCTGTTGGGGAAAATGATGATGGCAGATCTGGCTTCTTCAAGTGGAGTGGGGTAGCTCTGGGGGAATAGATGGACCTGCTGGGCCTGGGCAGGGGTCTGGCGCCTCTACTGTGGGCTCTGTCTGCATGACCACTTGGAGCTTGCAGACACTAGGCAAGAGTAAACACACTCTACCAAGAGATGAAAGCATATATGACAGAAACGTGAGTAATAGAATGGAAAGGCTGACTGGGGAAGGAGTCAGGTCAGATTCTGTTTTTAAGGGGTTGGAAGCTGGAGCTTAGACCTGTCCATGGGTGTAGCTAGAATCCGTCAGTAGGGGCAGTGACTGTCACCTCTTTTTATGTTTACCTGTGTCATCATTATTTATCTGGCTATGTCCTTTTGTTTTGGGGTGCTTAAGACCAAGTTAAAGTGAGACCTTTGTCAATTATAATTTGTCTTTAAAATGTAGCAAGGTCAGTTAAATCTTCTCAGGTATTATTACTTTTGGGTCCATAGTCAGAGTCTCTGAGCTCTTTCAGTTCCTTTTGTTTTTTTGTAAGCTTTATTGTTTTGCCTTTCACTTTCAGTTTTATTAAATACCTGGACTCTGTTTTAGTCTGTAACATGTGAAGTGAATATCAAGCCTTTGTTTTTCTGTAAAAGTATCCAATTAATTCAGTACCACTAGTTGGAAACATTAGGTAAGCATTTCTGCAGTTAATTGGAAGTTCAGGATAATGGTATCTTGTGCTAGTTGGGTTATAGATTAGCTTCAGACAGATGCCCAGGTGAAGGCATGCTCCAGGAAGACTGGTATATTTAAGGGTCATTCTCCTTCCTGGGGTGTAACGTTTTCGTGTCTCAGTTTGGGACCCACCACTCTTGATGGATGTTGATCTCCCGCTTCTGTTCTCTTTACCTGTGAAACTGCTAAAAGTTCTGCTGACTTCCTTAGCCTCTCAGCTACGACAGTACTCTCCAGTCAGGAAATGTTTGAGGGAGAAATTCGGCCTGTCTGCTTCACATTTCTGTTTGTTTCATCTTTGTGATCTTAGTTTGCTAAAATTTATTCCCTTGACAGTTTACACCATAGTGCTTACGCACAGATCTTATTTCTTTATTTTTGTTTAAAATTTTCAACTTGTTGTAAGCCAGAAAGTTCTTCCTAAAAGAATGAGAACCTAGTAAATTCCTGTTTTACTTACTCCTCCTACAGTGCAATAAAACGTGTTTAACTCCTTAGGAAGGGGTATAGCTCAGCAGCGCAAAGTCTGACTGGTGAAGTACGAGGTCCTGAGTTCAATGTCTGGTACAAAAAAAAAAAAAAAAAAATCCTTGTAATTTAACTCATTAAAAGTACTTAGTGACTTCCAGAAGCGTCTTTTAACGGGGCATATGTGGAATCAGCAGTGGTGGGTCAATGGAAGAACTCATTTTGGCCAGGAAAAGAAGTCCTTTATGCACATCTCTAATGATAATGCAGAGATGGTCTGACCCTGGAACTGGCTTTCCTGTTAAGGGGATGGTAGAGGTCCTCTGTGTTTGTTGGGTTGGTGCCTGGAAATGAATCACAACTGTTTCTGAAATACATACTGCCTAAACACAACAGAGGCTCTAAGCCTGATTTGGGGGGAATGGGAATATTGTGTCATCCCTTTAGATATTGATTTTCCCCCACATATTACTTTAGCCTAGGCCCTTGGTATTGACTAAGAGACAGGGGAAGCCAGTTTTAAGGGCACAGCTGTGTGGGTATGGGGAAGCCACAGGGCAGCAGTATTGTCCAGCTGCTCAAGTCAAAACAAAGATACCTTGTATTGCTTCTTGATATATTAGTTTGCAATATGCACAGTAATTATATTCATGTAGGGGAACTGGTACCTATGCAAATCTCATCTTAATTTTAACTTCAATTTTCCTTCCAACCTTTCCTTTCCCCTATCCCAAAATAACCCTTTTCCTCTCCATAATATCTATTTCCTTGTTTCCTATCATCTCTCTTTTTTATTCTATTCTTTAAATACATTTTAAGGCTGCTCGTACAAGGGAAACCATCCTATATTTAAATTTCTAGGTCTATTTTATTCCATTTAGCCTTATGGTCTCAAGAGCCATCCATTTTCCTACAAATTATTCAACTTTATCCTTCTGGATGACTGGATGGTTATTTTCTTTATTCATTTGTTCATGGATATACAAACTGCTTAAAAAATTTAACTGCTATGAAATCTAAATATGCATGTGTCACTGTAAGATGATGTCCATTTTCTTAGTTTTTTTATTCACATTCAAGCCTTTGAAGTATCTACATGTATGTTTAGTACATTTTGTGATGGTTACACAAGGCAATCGATTCTCTCTGTAATTGTTGGCACTTTAATGTTCTCCTTTCTTCCATGACTCTAGATAAGAATAATTATGCCAAAAGTGTAGGGAACAAAGTGGCATTATTCATGTATACATTTTTCAAGGATTTTCATACCTGATATTTTCAAACACTAGAGAAAAGAATTTGGACCCTTACTGCTTTTATGGCCATTAGTGATACAACTTAACTCATAATATACAAAAATCCCAGCCTTTCTGGAAAGTATGGCCTATAAATAACCTGCATGAGTATTTATAAAACAAACGGTCAATATTAGATTTGTAGGTCTCAGTCCAAATTCAAATCTCTGGAGGAAGGCCCAGGAATTGGCATTTAAATGTTTCTTACACAAATATGATTCATATACTTATTTAATATTTACAGTGGGACATTTTATCACATACATTACCTCATAGAACCTTCTGGGGTAGGTGTGAGTGTCTCCAATTTCCCCACAAGAAAATCGATACCTAGAATGGTAAACCACTGGCACACAATCATGGGCAAAATGAGCTGGGAAGCCCCCCAGTTCTCCTGATGCCAAACTGAACGTTTCGCTTTCACTACATCAGCCTTTTTCTCGAGAAAGAACCTCTATCTTAGAAGAGGTGTTGTCCACAAATACCTTTCCAGGCAGCATAACCCAGCACCTAACCTGTGCTCCGTGGCGGCAGTTACTGAGAAAGTACATTATAGCAACTTTCAGCACACGTGCTAGGCTTGTAACTTTCACTGTGCCCAGTTTTGTCAAGACATTTCAGAAGTCCCTTGGAGGAGGAGGTTCTGTATATAAAAGCCAGGGCATGAAGACAGCAATGGAACACATGCATGTGACAGCACAGTGGGAGAGCCAATGGGAACAGCGAGCCTGCTGCTGCTGGAACAGGCACAGGTGGCTTCTGACAACCTTCGATGAATGACTCAGCCTCAGCCTCATGTAGGTGGTGTGCATCAGATCCACTCCACAGGAACTTTCCATAAGGGACATGGAAAAGTGACAATGTTCTATTTGAGATCTTTAGCGTTTTGTTGGCCAGCAAATAAGTTATGGTAAAGACTTATCCTCTGCTAGCTGACTCAGCTGGCTGGCATTGGAGGCATTTCTTGTTAGTGTTGACATTCTCTCAAGCAAACACATGAAAATAACAGCCTCGGCCGTTATGGCTATTTACCTCCCACTGTATGCCACAACCTCAGCCAAGAGCGGTAAAACAACTACATTCCTTTATTTACCAAAATAAGCTCATGATTTGGTTTCATATCAGCAAACTAAAAATTACAGAGGTTAAATAACACACTATTGTTATGGTTTAGATCTGAAATGGCTCCTAGTAGCCCAGGTGTTTGGAAGGCGAACAGAGGACTCCGGTACCCAACTTGCTGTTAGGAGACGGGATCTGGCCGAAAGGGGCAGGTTGCTGTGGATGTGACCCGGAAGTAGATCTCCCTCCTCAGCTCCACCCTTCTCTCTCTGCTTCCTGGCCGCCATGACAGGAACAGCTTTCCTCTACTCAGGCCCATCTACCATGCAACTGTTTTTGCCTCAGAGCTGCCCACCATAGGCTACAGTTTCTGAACTTGTAAGCCAAAATAAATTTTTCTTCCATTAGGTTATTGGGGGTTATGTCTCAGTGACCAGAAAGTGACTAAGATACTCAGGGTCGCCTTTGCTAAGTCCTTGTGTTACTGCACTTAGAGCCCATTAACTCAATCACCTTACTGCATTTCTACCCCACAGTACATTAAGGATCTATTTTTATAGGATATAGATGTGAACTAAAACAAGATAGGATTTAAAACAAGTAAAAGGAAAAAAACATCATGGAAACTTCCCTTTAAAAGGTTCTCCTCACTGTAACCTACATGAGAATGAGGCTGGGAAGGAGAGCTGATGAATTCAGTCCATTTTCATTCCTGGAAGTCAAAATGGTTTGACTAACACGATAGAGTGGCCAATAATTGGGCTGTACATCCATTAGGCTATCTGGCTAGTAGAATGAGTATGGCTATTAATATGATAGAAGAGGCAAAGGGCATTAGAGGTCTAAAGAGAAAGTACAGTTTGGAGAGTGTGTGCTGGTAAATGCAGCACAGAAAGGAACATGGGGAAACTGGGTCCTACATAGCTCAATTTAACTCTCAGGTGAACCACGCGCAAAGAAAAGAGAAATGCAAAGGATGTAATCCAGGATGTAGTCCGAACAATGGAAGCCACATCAAAAGTGTTCCCTTGGGAGTTTTCCAACTCTGAATTTTGGGCAGAAGGAATGAGTTATAACTTAAGGCCTGCATCTTCAGAGGGAATTAGTTATAACCTAGGACCTTTGTCCCCTGAGTGGCTGTGACTCAAAGGTACAGAGCAACTTTATAGACTAGCTGTGGAGCAGGATGTTTTATTCTTTCATAGTATTGTTCTCTGAAGTTATGTAAAATTGTGTGCTTGTTAATGTTATTGGTATCATATCTGCACCTTCCTATTTTCTCAGTTCACAGTGATTACTGTAGCATTTTGGGGGGGCAATTGTCTCATACTATTAGTTTATTTGCATTCTTTTTCATATGAGACTTTATAGCAAAGAAGGAGTTTATATTATAAACATTAGAAACCCCCAAATAACTGAACAGTCTAGAATATAAAATATTTTAAGATAAATGTGGATAAAACATGACATAAGGACATTTTATTTGTCATATTCCCCAATACAATAATTCTCCAGAGACAGTGCTATTAAAGAATACCCAACAACCAATTCCCTAACGTTAACCACCAAAAATTTAGTAAATTATCCCAAACCCTGGCCTTTTCTTTGCTCCTAATTCAGTGGGTTGGCTGGATGGTTTTTCTTTTGTGGATTCACTCTTGAGACTGGATTCAGCTGGTGGGGTGGATGGGGTCTGGGGACAGAAGAAAGAGCTGCAAATCAGGGCCTCTCTCTTCTTGTTAGGGTTCACCTTGAAGGAGCCAGGCATGGTGAGTGACCATTGCCACAGCTCAGTGTGTGATGCCCACAGGCAAGGCACAAATATGTGCTCACCAAGTATTTACTATGCTCAGTTGTCCTGCTGGAACAAGCAGATCATGTAGTCAAGCCCAGTGTCAGTGTGGAAATGGAGAGTGTGAGAATGTTAATATTCTGTAGAATTCAGTGCTGGCTATTAATGTAACAATCTACATCACTGGCTCACTTTTTCACTGACTTCGTTAAGTGTTTTTACTCACCTAGTACTTTTACTTGATAGAAAGACCCAGGAGACTATAGAGTAAGTCATACTCAAGAATTGTTATTATCTGAATAAAAAGATGGAAGTGCTATGGTTATGTTAAAAGTGATTTCACTTGTCAAAGTTCCACGTTATTATGGTTGCCTCCAATCTACTCCCTTTTCCCACTGCATTCCCTCCCTTCCACTAAGTTACCACTTGCTATACAACCTTTCCTCTGTTTTCTCCTGTAGAACATGTGTCTTTTAGGGACTGCACAGCAAAGAAGAATCAAGTTTATAAATGATTTACTGCAAAAATCAGATTGGCTGTAGGAATTCACTCAAAAAGTCCAGAATTCCCAGCATGGGGCCACTGGGAAGGGTAGCCCGGAACTCTCAGAACATGAACTGATGCTGCCATCCTTTTCATCTTCAATGAAGCTTTCACTTTGTTTGCAAGACCTTTCAACTCATTGAATCAGGCCCACCTGGATTAGTTAGGCTAATCTCCCTGACTTCAGATCAACTGAGTATGTGATTATGGACATTGATCACATCTGCAAAATACCATATCAGTTACACTCACATTGGTGTTCAATTGAACAAGTGTAATCCAACCACACCAGCCCAGCCCAAGGGCAGCACAACAGGTCTCAGGACTTGCTTTACTGCACAAAGTCAAAACCTTTTTGGTTTTGTCTATCTGAATACTCACTGGTTGTTGTGAAATTTTTTTGTTTTGTCCGAATACTAGAGCTATTTTCTGCAGATTCCATGCTTGCTCCTGGCCTTTACACACAATATCTACTTCATCTTTCATTCCTATAACATTTTATTCCTACAGCTCCAGGGCATATTCTGCTTCACGTGCTAATTCTTAGATTACCTCACTTGCCTTTTCTCCCAGTTTCCTAATGAACAGGATTAAATCTGTAGCTCATTCTCTACATAAAATACTCTGTTTAGATATGAGGTGTGATGAAAAAAACCTATGGTGAATTTTCAAAAAAAATTTCAGTAAAAGATACATTGCCATTAATAATCCTGAAAATATTCCTCTCCCTTCAAAGACACTTATCCCATCAACCTTGCCACGTTCTGAATCAGTTCTGAAAATCCTCTTTCGTGAGTGTCTTTAATTGGCTTTTGTGGTTGCCTAGATGTGCTGAATCAATGAAAAATGTTTATAGAAATTTCAGTCAATTTAAAACATTGTGATGCGTTCTCATCCACCTCATTCACCAGACCTGCCCCTGTGCAATTTCTGGCTCTTCCCCAAAGTCAAAAGAATCACAAAAGGTAACTGTTTTGAATTGATTCAGACCATAGAAACATCTTCCTAATTTTAAGTCCAGCCTGAACAACTGAACAGAGTAGTGAGATCCTGTTTTAAAATTGGAAAAAAACCCCATAACACTTCTCTCCTCACACACATATATAAATATACACAATACTTCCACAAGGCAATGTACAGTTAATAACTGAGACAATATATATAAAGTGATAACACATTAGGTAACAATTATAACAAAATAGAAAAATTATCTTCCTATAAAATGGATTAATTCAATGTCAATATTAAGTCTTATAAAGAAAGTATAGTCTAAAAAGCAGTTGGCCTCTATCCTGATTACCTAGATATGAACACTGGACTTTGTTTCCTTGTTGTTTTATGAGGGATAGATAGGATTAGCATAATAGTGAACAGGTTCTCTGATCAGACCCCTGTTTGGCTCTGAGGTAGTGTTATATTTTGAAAGTGGAATGAGCCCTAAAGTCCCATATGCTAATAGCCTCGTCCTCAGTGTGGAGCTGCTGGGAAGCTGTGAAGCCCTGAAGCGGTAGCTCCCAGTGGAAGGAGGTTAGGTCACAGGGAGGCTGTTTCTATAGGGGATGCTGTCACTCTAGACCCTCCTCTTCCTCTCCCTATTGCTACTCTAATGTGAGCAGATTCCTTGACCATGGGCTCCTATGAGAAAGTCCTGCCTTACTCTTACCTCAGAAGCAGTGGTTCAACTGACCATGAACTGATACTTCCAAAATTGTGAGCCAAAGTAAATTTCCTTTTTTTCTAACCCAATAGTCTCAGGATTTTTGTTACAATAGTTCAAAGATGAGTAACAGAAAATTTTTAGTGAGAAGTGGGATTGTAGTTGTGGCTGTATGTGAGATGACATGGGGAAGCCCTTGACACTGGTTTGCAGAAGTCTGCAGTAGTCTGGAGCAGGCTAGGGAAGGCCGAGAATGCTGTAAACAAACACTAACTGGTGCTCTAGTGGGAACTCAGAAGACCAAATTCCTGATAAAAAGGCGGACAGCAATGGTTCTGCTCATGAGATTTCAGATATGAAGAAGGACTTTGTTAAGAATATAACTAAAGGCCAGTAATGTAGCTCCATGCCACAAGCACCTGCCTGGCAAGCGTAGGATCCTAAGTTTGATTCCCAGTACAAAAAAAAAAAAAAAGATTATAACTAAAGGCCACCCATATTACACTCTGGCAAAAAAAAAAGTCTGAATGTACTCTGTCCAGGCCCTGAGACTTTGAGGAAGCACAATTTAAAGACAGTGGACCAGTTTATCAGTGGAGGACATTTCCAGACATCACAGGATTCAGAACGTGCCATGGGCATTATGGGCAGCTTTCCCCCAAGTTGTCTATGAGAATCAAAGGGAAACAGTGGAAGTGTAGAAAACCCTGAAAAGCTTTCAGTTTGGTCAGGGTATATTCCAAGGTGCTCTGAGAAAATTGCAGTTGATGAAGAAATAGGCTCCATAAATTTTTGGCACCAGGGACCGGTTTCATGGAAGACAATATTTCTGTAGATGGAGAGTGAGGACGGTGTTAGAATGACTCAGGGCCATTACCTTTATTGTGCATTTATTTCTGTTATTACTGCATTGTAACACTTAATGAAACAACTATACAACTCATCATAACGCAGAATCAGTGGGAGCCCTGAGCTTACTTTCCTGCAACCAGAGGGTCTCATATGCAGGTTTGGGGTGAGAGTAACAGCCAAATGTGTTGCTTATGTCCAGGCTACTCTATGATCTTGTTTTTGGCTGCTTTGCAAATATAAGATGTTGGAAATAAAAGCAGGCTTTTCAGTGCTTTTGTGGTAATCTCAGAATATTCTGCCTTGATGTTAATCCAGAGCACATGGAGATTTGAAGTTGTCTCAAACATACTTTTAAAGCCTCTGTCTGAAACAGTTGAACATCTTCTAATACAGACAAAGCCAATTCACCTGGCTTAGTCACAAATGGGTCACAGATCCATTCTTTCCCTGTTTAGGGGTCTTGGGTGGCTGGAAATTAGCACTCAAACTCTTAAAAGCTAAGACAGGTGATCATGCACCAGCCGGGTGAAAAAAGGCTCATTCTCTTCAAATCTCTGCTTATGTTGAAACATATTCAAAATCACAAGTTCAGTCAACACACATGGTTCCTCTTTGGTTTGAGTGCAGCAGGTGTATCTGCCAATTTGAATACAGTTGTCATCCTTCCCTATAGTGACAGACTGAATTAATCGAGCAGGTTGAATATGTCACATGAGCAAGTGACCTATTCTGCAGTTACATATTTCCCAAAAGAAATCTCTGAAGTGGTGCTTGTAGCTCAAAAATTATGGCCACTGATTTACCTTAGAAAGCCACCTCCCTTCTGTGTATAGTGGAAGATATGTGTGCTCTGTGTCCATCTCTTCACGAGGTTGCACGAACAGATGCGATTTAAAGGTTTGTCATTTTTAATGTAGCTGCTAATTTAATTGCATCCTGCAAAATGATGTTAAATTCAGGTGAAATTTCCTGGGTAGCTAGCATTTCTCTGTAGATGACACAGGCTGTAGACTCATATTCTGAAGCAAATTCATTGACCTAATTAGTAAAACCAGAAAGCCATCTACTCATGGTAACTGCTCTGACCATGCACATACTGAAACAAACTAATTCAGATTTCTTAATTTGCCAACATTCAAAGGCTAAATATTTCCATATTTGTGATGCTGGTTCTCAACATCCTCATATATACCCTCCTGAGAAATATATTGCACAAAAGTAAGCCCTAGATTGGATACCACAGTGACTTATTAATTCCCTCTAACAACTATGCCTCAGTACTCGCTATATCATTAATTCATATAGCACTGATGGTAACCCAAAATGGAACCTGTGTCATCTTTTGAACTGCAGCCTTTCGTAACAATGAATTTCCTCATCAGTGGGAATAAGCCTTCACCAATAGTAGCAGATTTCTTAGTTTTAGTAAAGTAGGTAGGCACTGAGAAGGATGCTATTAGCACAGATGTATTTGACGAAGCAGTAGCATCTGATAATTGCTTCTGTTCTTCATGGACCTCTTTTATATCTTTTGAAAAACTCTAGACTTGTCTTTTATTTTAAAGAGAAAAAACAACAACAGAAAAACAGCAAAGACATAAACAAAACGACATGAAAACAATAAAAATGATACAGGATTTCAAAACAAGATGATAGGAATTAACAATGGTTATTATATTACATGTTGTTACATAGAGATCGCAGTTGAAGTGTGGCTTCAGTCTCAGAGGTAACTTTGGACTTAGACTTTTAAGCAATGTTAGAATAGTTAAGACTTTGGGGAACCTTGGAGACCGACTGAATACATTGTGCATTGTGAGATAAACAGTTGCCTTTGGGGTCCAGGAACTATTGTTTGTCTCTGGAACGTCCCTTCTTGTAACATCTTCTAAGTGCCCAGAGCCATTTATTTATTTCTGTTATCACTTCCGTGCATCTTACACTTCATTTCCTTCATGCAGGTGATAATTTCTCATCAGTCACATTCAACCCTTCAATGTTTCCTTCTAACATTTGTAGCTTCCTTATACTGTGGTCTCTTCAGTTTTGAAAGAAGGAGATCAGTGCAGAATCACTTGCAGGAAAACTCACAGCTATCTCCTTTCTGATCCATGGAAAGCACACAGAGGTCCTAGCCCAACTTTATTGGGAAGGCTGGATTGCTTCAGTGGAGACTTAATTCTGTCGCTAATGAGTACTTGGGCTAGTCAAAGCTGGTAATCATTAGACTTTGTAGACATGAGTCATAAACCAGTCATTTCCTCCCTCAAATTTCAGAAGATGCCTATCGAATTAGGTTTTCCAAACTTTGTAGGTATTTCTTTCTTTCAGATGAGAGCAGAGTAATCACCTCCCATGTCCTGGTTTTTCCAGTAGTTGACACAAAGTCATGGAATCAGGACACACTGAGGATTTATGCAAAACTGTCCTCATGAGTGCTGCAAACCAAGAAATACTTTCCTCTTGCTGGGTGTTTGCTCATGTTGCTCCCTTCTCTCTTACCTCTCCTAGGATCTCCTGGTCTACTCATGCCCTTGCTGTGTGTATCAGCAGTCATTTATTTTGGAAGTTCTTCTTAATGTTTCCTATTAGACCAATTTCCCCGAGTAGTCCCATATTTAATAGATCTCCTATCATAGACTAGTATTACATTTTCGTGTGTCTTCCAGTAGACTGTAAATTCTTGAAGGTACAAGAATCTGGGTGCTTATCTTATATTAGGTAGTAACATCATAGTTCTTATGATATTATTTCTCATTTGTAGATATTAAGTAGTAATCCATCAAATAAATATATAGATTCAATTAAAATGTGTGTCTATATGTCTGTCTGTGTGTACTAGGCTAAAGATATAAAAATAATTTTAGTTATAAGGATAAATACAAATGGTGAACCAAACAAAAGAATTCCTTTGCAATCCAAATAACTTTTATGTTTTCCTGAGCTTGATTTTCTTTTAACTGAATGTTTTTTTCTTTTCTGGATCTGCTTTTCTTGAAAGAGTTCTCATTTTTGAGATGTTTTTCTTTATTTTCCAGAAAAGCTCAACTGGTTTCTGTCTCACTCCTTCATATCATTCTTGGGGTAGGATACTTTGTCCCATGAATACATTTCTCACTCCCAGCATGGCAGTGAAGCCTCCTGTTCCATCAGGTTTATGTGCACAACAAGCCTGACTTTCTAAAAGTTACAACTTTATAAAAAAAAATGGCTTACATCATAAGGAATTCATACAAAGGCACCCTAAAGAATGTAATATTTTAAGCAAGTAAACTCTGTGCTCCTCAAATGATAGATAGTCCTGGTATTGCAGACTCCATCCTACCTACTCATGATTGCCAAGTCTATCTCACACATGTAAGGAGGGAATTGGTTATCATTAGTTTTTAAGCTTATAAGAAGCAACACCTTATAGTTGATCAAGCACAAAAATATGCAACATAAATATTTATGATGGCAACTTGTAATAAGGCCCAAATCATCCTCTCATTCAGATTTATTTTATTTCGTGAATCACCCTTTCTCTCCAGAGTTTTTTTTTTTTTTTGCTACACTTAGCTGAAGAGATATGAATAGTTGTCAAAACTTATTCTCAGAATAGATTGTATTCTTCCATCTCTTTCTTAAGCTCCTTGAGAATTTTTTCTGTGAGTTTTAAGGTGACTTCGTCTGTCCTTATTTGCATCCCTTTAAAGCACTTTAGCACTTTGAATTATAATTTAGTTTTCAGTTTATGTCCCTGATGGGATTTGATGTATGGAAGGATGCAAGCTTGTTTGTATTACTTTTGTATGCCCAGTGCCAGGTACTTCTTTTGCACTTTATCATTTTAGCTTTTCAGTACTGTTCACGTATTTAGTACATGATATCTACATTCCTTGTGCAGAGCTGGTGCATGCACATAAACCATCTTCCATCCTCTTCTCATCCCCTTTCCCCCCTCCCTCCCTTCCCTCACCTCTTGGTCCACCTCCTTTTGTGTGCACGTTTGCAGTACATCATGCCAACATTCCTGTGTGGAGTTGGTACAGACACACAACACATCCCAATTCCTTGCTCCTTATATATTTCATAAGACTTCATAGTAATGAAGGAGAAATCAATTCTACATTTATTATTCACATAGATGGCTTAATGTCATGTAAGAAAAATCTAGATGTCCAATTACCTTTATTGTTTCACTTGAACCTATCTTCATTTGCTGGATTCAAGAGTAGTTGAGAATTACAACAGTCTGAAATTTTCAGTTCTTGAGCTTGTTATCTTCCTTAATCCTCCTCTATTTGTGTTTATACCTTCATTTTATCCTATTCATCATGTTAAATTACATCAGTTTTTTTCTGTCTATTTTATGTATAGTGGCTTTTAATTTGAATAAACAGGTTAGGTGCTATAAATTCTTAATTACTTCCCCCAGGCATATTTATTCACCTGTCTACTTGTTCATTCACTCCTAAACATTTCTTAAATGTTTATTTTGTAACAGGCATTGGGTTAGGTGCTAGAAACAGGCAGACAAAGAAGCAGTTGGGATAAAAGGCAAATCTGAAAAAAGAAATAAGCATACTTCAATGTTAAAATCTTTCAGGTATTTTTTTGTCTTCTGTAACAAAAATTTCAACCTGGGAGAGCCCAAGCCAAAAAGAACTCTGAGTCAAGAGTCCATCCTGAGCTAGCGGACTGTCCAGTGACAGCCAGAGGGCCGGAGTTTGTCCTCAGTGACTGGGTCACAGGTCACTGTCAGTTGATGATTGCCTTGGGTGGTGTCAGTGGTCGGCTCATCAAGGTAACTAGCAAGAAAGCACTATGGATACAGAAATTTTCAGTGGTGTATTTAGAAAACAGAAGGAACCCAATGAGGAAGAGCGATTTCTACATATCAAGGGGCAAAATCAGAGATTTCTTAAATAAGGCTCACCTGGAATGTAAAGTCTTAAGCGATGTCTACGAGACAGGTGAAGTTGAGGGCAGAAACCAGGAAAATGGAGCAGCTGCACCAAAGGCTGGAGAAAGCCTCGCCTGCTGGGCTAAGGGAGTTGTGTGGGACTCAGTGGCAATGGAGCACAGCTCTATCTATAGATAAGAGAAAGGTGATTAAAGAAGTGAGGTCAGAATGAGACAAGAGGGGCAGCCAGTGTCCAAAGAATAGATTTGCTCTCTATATTCGCTACTTTCAAAGTTTTAAAGCAAGAAGTTTACCCTGCAATTAAGAATTGACACGGAAGCTCAGTATTACAAAGCGCATAAGACACTGGTTGTTCTTGTCTTGTTTTGGCTGAAGGCAGAAATGTGCATTCTGAGGCTGAGCTTATCCGGCTTGCTCTGGCCACTTGCTAGGTTCCTTGGGACACTGAGAACTACTGCACTAGATGGTGTGACGGTCAGTAACTGACAATGGTGTGTCGTAGCAAGCAGTCTCTTAAGAAGCCAGATTGATAAGGCCAGCACTTAAAATGAGATTAATTAGGAGACAATTTTAGGAGACCAGTGAAATGAAAAAGTTTTCCCCCTGATTTTTATTCTTTATTAGGCCGTGTTTGCAGAATACGATCACATTCCCCACGGGGAGTTGGTGCAAGCCCAGGACACATCTTAATTCCTATCCCGTCACCTTCTCCTCCCAGCCCTTCCCTCCCCTCCCTCGCTTCTTCCTCTTCCCAGCTGTAGAAGATCTAGCTCCTTATTTCCTGTTGTCTTTCGCTTTGTTTTTTATTTGTATTTGGGTTTCTCACATAAGAGAAACTACATGGGACTTAAGCTTGTGTATCTGATTTATTTCACTTAACATTATGATTTCAAGTTCCAGCCATTTTTCTACAAATGACTCAAATGTCCCCATCTCTATGGCAGAGTAGCAGTCTGTTGTGTATGAATGTAGTTTTGTCCAGTGATAGACATATTGACATTTTATGAGCTATTACGGATTGTGCTGCTATAAACAGGGGCTATGCATGTATTGAATTGTAGAGCTGGGATAGAGAGCTGGAAGAATTCCAGCACAGTTTCTTGAAAATAACAATTATGTAGGATTTAAAGATCCTAGTTCATAATGATACATACAACAATACAGATATGTCTCAGATATATACTTGGTTAAATAAGTCAGACATGAAAAGGTACATAATGCATTATTCCATTTTACATGAAATTTTAGGAAAGGTGTACTAATCCTCATAGACAGAAAATAAAGCAGATTACATATGCCCAAGTGTGGAGGACTGGTTGCATAATAAGTCAGGAGAACGTGTGCTGACTGAAATAATATAAATCTTCATCGCTGTGGCTTCCTGGGACATGAAGTTTTCAAAAATTAGCTAATTACATACTTTGAGTGACTTGTATTTCTTATAAATTATATCTTGATAAAGTTTTAAAAAGAAAGATTTGAAAAAGAAAAATAAATTTCTTACTTCAGACTTGGGTCTACCTCAAATTTATTGTGACTGATACTTTAAAAAGAGATGAGATGACAGAGGAGAAAATGTTACTTACTCTCCTCAAATTGGGCTTCAGAAAAAATCATGAAAAGTTACAATTTATATGTTATTCTTGTTAAAATAACCTGTCCTCATTATCTAGAAGTATTTATAAATCATGTATTATTCATTAGACCTAGGTGGTTAAAAGAAGGATAGGGCATTTTGAAAATTTAAATTAAATAGCCTTAAATCATTCATTATTTAATGCTAATGCCAAAATAAAGAGCTGGTAAACATTTTAGATATTCTAGACTTTTAGAGTTGCATGTTGCCTTAGTGATCATCTAGAATAATGAATGATATACCAAACCTTTACTGATATTTCAAACTGTCTATGTCAAGGCATTGATATTCTATCTGAGCACAACATGAGTGATTTGAATTAGATTTGAATATGTGTGTATGGGACAAGAATGGAGCCTGGGCTCATCTTTTAAAAGTTCAGACGCTCAGGAAAAAAATGGGTGAATGAGTAGAAGAGAGCCTCAAAGGACATTTTTTATGCTCCTTGATAAGTAAAAGTGGTTGTAGAAGACAAAACAAAGAAAAAGCCATTATTGTCCTTATTATCTTGTAATGTTTGCTTTGTGTCTGTTTCTTGCAGAAAAGTACATTTATTGTCTGAGAAGAGGCGTCACAAGTTGGCGTTAGTAAAATTTCCATCATCTATGGGGTGACTTTCTGTTTATACAGTCTCAAAATTTCATTTTATGAAGCTATCAAAAAATAATACATTTTGTAGCAACAAATCCCCATAAACTGCATTTCAGAGTGATGCAACAAGAATGCCGATATCAAGGAAAAGAACACCGATACCATGGTTTATTGTGAGATATATAACTACAGCAACCAAATGGGGTAGGGAAGCATTACCAGTGTACCTCCTCTCAACCACAATTAGAGCATCAGTTGCTGGGGGATATTGAAATGAGAAGCACTGGAGGAACTGGAAGTGCAGTGGCCTGAAGATAAAATCAGTTCACAAGTTCAAATGAGAGTGGCGACGGTCTGTCCAGTGGGTAGGAATGGGAGCTACTCGAAATTCCCAAATCCTTCAGTGGAGATGACAGTTGTACTTCTACAGCTCTGTTTTTAAAACATTCTTCCATGACAGGTCAGTCCCTTACCCCTTCCAATTCACATCGATTCCTTCTTTCAAAATTTTTATTACTATGTGTTTGCTATGTACAGTAAATGTGTTCCTCATCGACAGTTGGTACACACACATATTCTTCTTTATGATCACTTTTGAATTGAGTTAGAAACTTGATTTTGTATGCCCTGAATCCATTACATGTTGACTCTTGCAGCTTCATCTTTCTTGCCTTCTTGGAGGGCAGTCTTATTTCTCTCACTTTGAGTTACTTTCTTAAAGATGACAGCAGTTGCAGGTTCTTCAGAGAAGCTGTGTAATAATTTTGGTATTTCCCATACTCCAGACCAGATTTCTTGTAACATACAGTAATTAATGCAGAATTGTTGATTATTTGACTTCTCTGCATGACTCAGTGTGAATTCCCTCATCAGTCAAAACTAGTATCCATATGATTAGTATGATGAATACTTGAAATTTTATATATATATATGTACGTGCATATATATATATACACACACAGACATATTTTAAAGCTTCCCTGAGTAGGCACTTGCTTCTGGTCAATGCTAGTGATGTACTGCAAATATTTTAGTTCAAAGTATTTCTTTTCCTCTATTTAATAAAATATTTATTTTGTTGGTATTGCTCAAAACTCTACTGTAGTTATTAGAAAAGCAGAAAAACTGCTAAAACCAATTGTTGGGAGGCCTCCAGGGTCAGCTGTAGCCAAACATTTTAAGATTACTTCCATAACATGCTCAGAGAACCACTGTGAGGACTGCAGCCTCTCTGATCAGGACTCCTGGAAGTCAGGGATTCCTGCTTCCAGAACCACCCCAGTTCTGCTAGGACCTTAGCATGGAGTAAATAGGAGAGCATTGCAATTACTAGCTTCACTCTTCATCTTGGCAGTTAAATTTCATTGCAGTAAAGTGAATATCCTTTAATTCTCCATCTCATTCCTTACAGATGTGGAGACTAGGTGCTGAAACTTCTGGTAAAGCTGAGAATAGAAAAGTTCTGAGATGTCATAAATTTACTGACAAAGGCTGGAAGGTGGAAAAGAGAAATGGGGGAAATCAACCAGCTGACAGCTATGGGCTGAAGAACACAAAACACTTTTTCACATTTTTAAAGAAGACCTGAAACCTGAACTCAAATTCCATCATGACCACTGGGCACCATCACATCCTCCGACAGCCCCAGACAGTCCAGAAGCCATCATTATTTCTGTCTGTGAACTGTTTTCCTAACCCAAAGCTTTCCTTGCTCTGCATTATCCTAGCTCTTTCATCCATGACCAATGTAAGATCAATGTACACAATTTTTTGTTATAAAAACACACTGCCCTCTACCCTGCTATTAGTACTTGTAGGAACATATCTCAACTTCCTGCTGAGAAGTCTTTGTTTTCAACTCCCCACCCCCAAGGTAGTGGGTTATAAGAGCCTTACTTGACAAGACAATGCTCAGCATTGGCTGTTCTCTACCCTCTGTCTTCTCATCTTCCACCTAGTCCTTCCTCCTCTAGTAAAACTACCAGCAACAACTTAAGCCACACGATGACATCATCTATGTTTCTGGCTTCCACAATGCAAGCAGCTCATGAATAAGTGAAAATTCACTCACCTTTAAGTTAAAACAATTGTTGCTTTCTGTAAGTCACACAAAAGAATACAAACTGCACCAAGATCATAACTTTCAGCAATCTGTTTATTTTATCCTCCAATGAAAAATTTCAGTAGTCATAGAAACATGGTTCTGAGCAATCTGCTCCACGAGAAAAGGTAATTTTTTGTTTCTCTCTATGCCATTTTTTTAAGAAGGAAAGAGACTATATTCACCTATAACTGAGACAGTCATTATCCAGCAAATAAAATATAAAAAAGAAGATTCAAAACAAAACAAAGACCATGATTCAGCTGTTGTGCCTAGCAGGAGAAAATATAATCAATGGAAGAAATTGCTGCAAAGCCCCACAGATAAATAGTCTAAGATATTGTTATGTTATTTAAAGTATTTTTGGAATATTTTTTCCTTTTGATAAAGCTGGTTAGCTTACCTGGGATGACAGTAAGCGTTTAATGGAGGAAACAGAACCAAGACTATTTGTCTGTCAAGGAGTTTCTCAGGTGATTTATTTGTGGAGGCAGAGGTGCATTCTCAACGGGGAGATTCTCCTTAATAGGACACTAACAAGGTACATGTATCTCATAATACCAGTCCATTCCAATGACCAAGAGAAAGTGAAGAAGGAAAACAAGAAGTGTGAGAGGGAGAGTGAGAGCTGGATTTCAATGGTACATCCTAGGAATGCTTTAGTCTGACGTAGATTTTCTAGTAATAACTGCAGATTGAAGGAGGAAGGGGTGACCCACCCTGATATGCATCTTCAGGCGATGGTAGAGGATGTAACAAAACAAAAATGTAAGTTAGAAGCATGTCTGGAGGGAAGAATGACTAAAAAGGAGTCCTGTGTGCTTGGAATTGTCAGCAGGAGTGGGAGAGGAAATGTGGTGTAAGAGATTCATTGAGCCAGGGAGTGTAATGCCCTCACTCCAGCCATTTCAAAGATATCCATTAAAGTCTTCAAAATAAACACAGATCAGAAAAGGACAGAAATTTCCTTATGCCGATACAGGAAGACTACAACAATCATTTGGACATACTGTACATAAAGGGGAGATGTTGACATTGTTCTCTTTAATATCAGGGGCAAGTCAATGATGCTCAATTTTTCATTTTCACCATGTTAACATTGCTCTGAAGGTCCTGGTCGGAATATTTCACAAAATCCAAGCTACAATGATAGAAAGAGAAAAACCTGTCAGGATTGAAGATGATATAATTGTTATTAAAAGTTGCTACTGAGAGTTGGGCCATGGTGGCATAGAGTTGAAATCCAAATCACTTGAGAGACTGAGGCAGCATCTTAGGTTCACACCATAAGTCTGTGAACAGCCTGAGCAAAGTACTAAGATGCCATCTTCAAAACAAAAACCAACATAAAAACGTCACTGATTCCATGGATGATGTATTAAGTTAAAAGTTTTGTGGAAGTAATGGGTGCCAAAGAAATATGTAAAATAAAAGAAATGTTTTATTAGAATATATGATTTAACACTCGTGAAATCCAGGAATAAAGCTCAAATAAAAGTTCATGATCTCTGTTAAGAAGATAATAACACTTATTTGAAGACATTATAGAAAGCCAAAATATGGGAAAATATCCGTGTCTTTAATTAAGAACATCCCTTATGATAAAACCACTTCTCCATAGAATAATTATGATCAACATTTCCATAGGGCCATTGCAGAGTTTTACAAACTGGTTTTAAACATTACTTAGGGGAGTAAAAGGACAAAATAGCCCGAAGATGAATGGTGTCTTTATTATAATATGAGTTACGATGAAGCTGTGGTAATTTTAACGGTGGGAATTGGTTTAAAGACTGTTTTACACAAATAGAATGGAACCGTTCAGAAATTATTACAGGCATACATAGAATTTTAATTTAATTTATGACAGTGAGTAGTGTAGATAAATAAAAAAGAATGAGATTTTCCATATATAGTTCTTAGATTGCTAGTGTAAGACTAACTTTACATCATTCAATCAACTGAAAATTAATAAAAAGAGAAATAGAGACCTCTATCAGTATTAAAGGATAGGCATGGGATAGATTTCACAGCAGAGAAGAGTTTATTAAACAGGAATCAAACAGTGAAAAACAAAAGTGAAATATTGATAAAAATATAATTAAATTAAAATTAACTTCTGACCATCACAAGACATCTTGAAGATCACAAAATACAAGCTAAGAACAGAAAAATTTCAATAACAAATGAAAACAACCTACAGATGCTATGGAAATTCAGAAGATTTTTTTTCAGAAGATTATCAATACCTACTTAAAAATCTTTACTCTTATGGGATGGAAAAAAACAGCAGAAAGGAACAGATTCCTAGATGCATATGAATTACCAAAGTTCAATCAAAAGGATGTAAAAATTCTGAATAACACAATATCAGTCAATAAAATTGAAAATGTAATTAAAAATTTAACAGCAAAGAAAAGCCCAGGTCCTGATGAATTCATGGCTGAATACGACAAGAAATTTAGAGAAGATTTAATGACAATACTCCTCAAACTCCTTAATGAGATTGAGAGGGAAGCAATACTCCCTAACTCATTTCTGGAGGCAAGTATTACCCTGCTTTTAAAACCAGAGAAAGACCCAATCAAAAAAGAGAACTACAAGCCAATCTCCCTAATGAATATACATGCAAAAATCCTTAACAAAATATTAGCAAACAGAATACAGCAAATCATTAAGAATATTGTACACCATGACAAAGTGGGGTTTATCCCAGGAAAACAGGGATAGTTCAACATACATAGATCAATATTAATGTAATACACCATATCAACTGCACTAGAGACAAAAAGTCACATGATAGTCTGAATAGATGCAGAAAAAGCTTTTGATAAAGTCCAACATTTATTCATGATAAAAACCCTACAGAAAATCAAAATAGATGGCCTTTATCTCAATCTGATAAAAGTCACCTATGACAAACCCACAGCCAACATCATACTAAATGGACAAAAACTGAAAGCTTTAACTCTAAAATCAGGAACAAGACAAGATGTCCACTCTTACCACTTTTATTCAGTATAGATCTGGAAACATTAGCCAGAGCAACTAGATAGGAAAGAAAAATAAAAGGAATACAGATAGCAAAGGAAGAAGTGAAATTATCATTATCTGCACATGGCATGATACTCTACATAGAAGACCACAAAAACTCCACCAAAAGATTTCTAGATTCAATAATCAAATTCAATAGTGTAGCTGGGTAAAACACCAAAACTGAAAAATCAGTAGCATTCCTTACACAAACAACAAATTCACTGAAAGAGAAATTAGAGAAACTGCACCCTTCACAATAGCATCCAAAACAATGAAATACTTAGAAATCAATTTAACAAAGGAAGTAAAAAGTCTATATATTAAAAATTACAGTACTTTGGAAAATGAGATTTAAAAGGATGCCAGAAAATGGAAAGATATCCCTTGCTCATGGATAGAAAGAGCCAACATAATAAAAATGGCCATATAACCAAAACTATTATACAGCTTTAATGTAATACTGATCAAAATACCAATAGCATACCTCAAAGAACTATAGAAAACATTCCTAAAACTCATTTGGAAACAGAAGAGACCTAGAAAAGCAAAGGCAATCCTGGGCAACATAGGCAAAACAGGAGGCATCACAATCCCCAACTTGAAATTATACTACAAGGCTATTGTGATAAAATCAGCATGGTATTGGCAAAAAAAGACCTGAGGATCAATGAAACATGTTAGAAAATATAGAAACAACTAAAAACCTTTCAGCCAAATTATCTTTGAGAAGGGGGCCAAACCTGTTCACTGGGAGAAAGATAGCCTCTGTAATACATTGTGCTGCAAAAACTGGCTCTTTATATGCTGAAGAATAAAATTAGACCTACATCTATCACCATGCACTAAACTAAAGTCAAAGTGCATCAAAGATCTAAATATGAAAACATAAACACTAAGTTTACTGGAAGAGAAAGTAGGTAAAATCTTAAAGACATAGGTGTAGGCAGAGAGTTCACAAACAAAACCCAAACTGCACAAGAAATACTTCAAAGAATCAACAACTGGGATCTCGTCTTACTGAAAAGCTTCTGCACATCAAGAGATAAAAGACGATCCATAGAGTTAAAAAAAAAAATAACCAAGTGGCCCCCCCCTAAAAAAAAACTCCAATTAAAAAAAAAAAAAAAATGAAAAAAAATCAGAACCCCAAATTCAAAGACCCATTCAAAAAATGGGTATCTGAGATGAATACACACTTCTGAGATGAAGAAATACAAATGGCAAATAAATATTTGAAAAAGTGTTCAACATCATCGGTCATTTAAAAAATGCAAATTAAAACAACACTGAAATTCCATTTCACCCTAGAAAGAATGGCTATCATGCAGAAAATCAACCAATAACAAATGCTGGAAAGGCTGGGGGGAAAAAGAAACCACTTTCCCCTGTTGGGGGAGTGTAGACTGGTGCATTCACTGTAGAAATCAGTGTGGACATTTCTCAAAAAGTTAGGACTAGTGGTCTCATTTGACCCAGTTATTCCCCTTCTGGCTATCTTCCTAGGAGAATTAAAAACATACTACAGTGATAGATGTGCACCCATGTTTATAGCAGCACAGTTTCTAATAGTTAAATCTTGGAAACAACCCAAGTGCACATCAATTGAGAAATGAATTTTTTAAAATGTGGTATTTTTATACAATGGAGTATTACTCAGCTATAAGAAAGATAAACTTGAGGCTTTTATACTTAAATGGATGCAACTTAAGACCATACTCATAAGTGAAATAAATTAGAGTTACATGTGTAAATATCATATTGTCTACTGGTGTGAGAAACTAAAAGAGTAAATTAGGTCTACAATGTACAATAGATGTTGTGATTGTGAATGAAGTATTGTGAAATGGAAAGAAGTTGTTCAAAATGAAAAAGGAACTAGGACGGGTGAAGGAGGAAAGGATGAAAGGGAAAAGAGAAAAAATGCAAGTCAGTTACAGTGTTAGTGTCTCTTAGTTCACTGAAAAGGAAGGTTTGTGCTAACATTGATTGGAGGAATTTTTATGGCCATAACCTGTATTCTGAGCAACTACTTTAAAGAAAAGCACTTGCAATACATTAACTATTGTTATTCTTTTATTATTATGTTACAAACTTTTTTAGCTTTTTTCCATAAAATAGAAAAAATAAATGAAACTGACAGAGGATTATTATCCAAATCAATCAATAAGTAAAAAAAAAAGCAATTAAAATTGGACAAAGAATTCTAACAGGCGCTTCAACAAGGAGGTACATGAATGACCTTTGAATACATGAAAAGTTAGCAATTCTAGCAGTGAATATTGACATCCCAATAAGGCATTGTTTTTAGACACCGTGTGTTGGCAAGCATTGTACAAATGCTTTGGAAGAGATTTTTCCAGTGTGTGGTGAGTTTGAACAGGCACAACTCTGCTTCAGGATGTATACCTGGGGGAAATCCTGCATGTGTG
Organism: Chinchilla lanigera; assembly: GCF_000276665.1. Classification (NCBI taxonomy): domain Eukaryota; kingdom Metazoa; phylum Chordata; class Mammalia; order Rodentia; family Chinchillidae; genus Chinchilla; species Chinchilla lanigera. The sequence goes on from NW_004955423.1 coordinate 22,442,967, forward strand.
CCGAAGTCAATTTATAAGGAAGTGAAATTAGCAGTACATAAACATCTGACATTTTCAATGGCTGTATGCTGCAGATTAAGCAATTGTGCTATAATCATTTGATATATTGATATTAAATAGTGACTGTCATGACAGTCTTTAAGTGTATTAATGCAATTTTCAAAACATAATATTCCAAGGTATATATCAAGGAACCACACAGTACATTATCATCATCTAAATATTAGAATATGCAGTACCAATTATATATTTCTTAAAGCTGGTAAAATATATGAAAATGTATAAGGAGGTGCAACGGTTGATTATTATAAAAATACAGTGTTGGTTTCTTCTTGAAGTGAATGAGTTGCTATGATTGAGAAAGACAGGGGTGTGAAGGAATCTTCTAAAACACTAGCCAGGTTCTAACTTGGTCTGTGGGTCTCTATTTATTCCTTTAGTTAATAGTTTTTATATTGAAATATGTTTTAAAAGCATCTAACCCTAATATATAAGTATTAATCAAGTTTGTTCAGAGAAACAACCAATAGAAGATTGATTGAATTTTGAGGATCAGCTCACTAGATTATGGAGGCTGAGCAGTTCACAATCTTCCATCTCCAAGCTGGAGGACCAAAAGAGCCAGTAGCTTAACTCATTTCTACTCTGACCATCTGAGAACTGGGGAAACTAACAGTGTAATTTCCAGAAACCAAGACCAGCGAATCAGGGGCTCCACTGACTGAAGGCAGGATACGTTGGATGTCCAGCTAAAGAAGAGAGATTGCAAATTTACCCACCTTTCTTCCACATAAAATTAACTATCACATTGTCTATATTCATTAGCCTTTCATTGCTCAGATGTCATATTCAACATACACACATTCAAGGGTTTCTTTTTGTTCATGGTTTTAGGGGATTCAGTCCATAGTGAGTTGGCTCCCAGGAAAGAACATTATAGTGGAAGACCATGGTGGAGCAGAGTTACTTAGTTCGTGGCAGCCAGGCAGCAGAACAGGAGAACAGTGCCCATCTGAGACTGAAGGCCTGGAAGGTCCCTGGGGAGTCAGTGGCATTAGATCACAATGAAAGGCTAAAGAAGCAGAAGTCTGAGGTCTACAGGTGATGGCAGGAACAAAAGATGCAGAATATTTTGAGGATCAGCTCACAAGAGACAGTACAAGTGTTTGTCCCTTCCTTTCGTTCCATCCAGGTCACAAGCCTACTGGATGGCACCATCCACAACCAGAGTGGGTCTTCCCAACTCAGTTTGCTGCCTACATGATGTCAGTCATCTCTGGAAGCACCACACAGACACACCAGGGAGTGTGCTTTACTGATCTCCTAGGCATTTTTTAACCCAGTCAAGTTGACATATCAGAAGTATTTTGACACAAAAATGAACCATTGCTACTTATTTGTCATTACAAAATGAGCACCTCACTTAGAGATTTCTAAACTATCTCAGCACAGGTTTTTACACAAAATACTTTCATGAATATATTCACATGTGGCTGGCTTTTTGGGGTGGATTTGCATGCCAAAACGTTTCAGCTTTCCCCCAAAATCTACACTGTCCATGAACCTTGTTTTCTGAGAAGAAGTTAAATGAAAGGGGTTTTATCATATTGCAAATATTCTGTTTTACCTGTTTCAACACAAAAATCCTTTGGACTACGGAATCCTAGATCAGAAATTCTGCTGAGTGTTTTATAGATATCTCTCAGTGCTTGTGAGCTCATGATGTAGTTGCTGTTCCTTCTAATTTGCAGATAAGAAACACTATCAGGGTGATTAAGTAGTTTATGTATGACCACCTTACTAAAAAGTAAAAGTGATTGTGAGAATCAGTGCCTGTCCTGTATTCTGAAGCCAAATATCTTCCCATAAAACATAGACAATTTAAAAGGGGACTGAGATTGCCAGGCACCAGAGAGGCCAAGCCCAATGTTCTTGAAGGAATAAAAGCTAATATTTGATAAATCAGGGCATAAACAAATGAATTTCCTAAAATATTTCCCCAACCTGAATGTCATTTTGTTTCTAGTCTGTGATTGTTTTTCCACCTTCAGTTATGTCATTGTGTGGTCAAGAAAGCAAAACCTCATTTAATAATTAGAAATCACTTTTTCTTATACATGGAAAATTTTAGACAACGTACCAAATAAACAATTAAGCTCTAATCCATTCCTCATATTTTTCTTTTTTCTCCATGATTATATATTGTGCCTAAAAGAATAGGATTTTAACAACATAGCTTACAGGTAGTGGAAACCAGTGCTGGTAATAAACTCTGCTATGAAAGTATTTATAGGATATATGTTTCAAGTTATAAAACAGGAGTTAGTCCTCTGTATTACCAATTCAATAATTTCATAAGATGGCGAAATTATTGTAGAAAATCTATGTTGTATTCAGTGACATTTCCTCAAACTCAACTACACTCATCTTGCAGAGTGGAGAGGCTCTTTCCATTGAAGTAGCTCTGCATGTTGAATAATTACTACGCTTCAATGGTTTCTTAATTCATAAGCAAGATGAATTTGATAAACAAGCAACTGTCCTAGTCCCCAAGACCTCTATCTACTAGTTTGGAAATATTTTGCTCATAAAATCATAAAGCTTTTATTATAGAATTAGTGAACTGGAGAAGAACATTTATTTGCATGTCATACATGTAGCATAGTTTTGAATCTATTAATAATGAAACAAATACTTAGATTATATCTGAATATAATTTCAAGGAGATGCACAGAAATTGGTGGTGAGAATGAGCCTACTGGAAGGGCAGTGATAGTTTTCATGGCAAGGCAGCTACAGATTACACTGTCTTCTGTCTCAAACAGTGGAGAAAAGACAGATTGTCCATCTTCTGGGCAATTTATAGTCAACATCAATGAAACAATCATTTGAATAAATTCACAATTCCTTCCTTCGTCCATCCCATGGGCCCTCCCTCCCTTCTTTCCTTCCCCTTTTCTTTCCTTCTTTCTTTCCTCCCCCTCTCTCCCTGCTTCTTTCTTTCTTCCTTCTTCCTACATTCCTTTCTTCATTCATACTTTTTCCTTCCCTTCCATTCCTTTTCCTTCTAATTTAAAGAGAAGAAAAACAGTGAAAACACAATTATTGGATAATTATTATTACTATTACTATGTTACAGAAATCAGACCAAACACGGGAAGAAATGGCACTGAGAAGGTTTAGGAGGCAGTTTGTGACACTGTGGGCCTTACGGGGATCTCTCCCAAAGAGTCAGAGCCCCACTCAGTGGGGTTTGGGGACTTTTACTAGGGAAGCAAGCAGAGTGGTACAAAGGCAGATCTGGCACATAGTGACTGGACAGTTGGGTGACGTCATGAGTTGCTAAGAGAATTTAAACATCTCAAATTACACTGCAAGACCATTAATTAAACAGACATGGGTTACACAAAGGAAGAAATGTCCCATTATCAGGCTTCTAGACGTATCCATCTGGTTTGGATAGACATTCTTGGCAGGCTTTATTTAAAATTTTAATTTCCCTTCAATTGCAATAAGAAAAACTGGTTTTGAATTGTGAAGCAGTAACTTTTATAAAAGTTTAGAGTTGACAGTAAAACTGCTGCCTGAATTTGCCATCAATCCTGTACTTTGCAAATAACATATTTGACTTACCAGGAAAAGCTGGATGTGGCAGAGGACCTCTAGCCTAGAAGCAGGACAGACGTTTAATGCTGTCCCCAGACCCATACACACTCATTCATAATTTTAAACAGCTGACTCAGTATCTTCCTCTACAAAATGGGATTTATTAAAGGAATCTCAGATGAGTTTTTCTTATGTTAAAGCAAGTTTTAAAAGGGAAAATGTTCATGTACATGTAAGGTATTACCATTTTAGGGCAAGAGAATGTTTACAATTACGATGGCTGTAATATTTCCTGGATTTATTGTAACTCTTTCTGGCTATGTTGAAGAAGAAGAGTAATTTGAAAGTGGAAATCTGTCCACCTTGCCTGTGATAACAAGTAGATATATATTTGATGTTAGGGGTTTGAAAGACGCATATGAGTATATCATTTTACCTAAAGCAAATCAGTGGAACACTTTGCCTTAGAGCAGCAATCTTATTCAGTATTCAACTTGTCAGCTACATTGCAATCGGGAATATTTTAAACTGATTTTATATTAAATTCAAATGCATAATGCAGAGTACATAAATATTTATCCAAGCTATCAAATGCATCAAATTTTCACGGTGACAGTAAATATGTATGTATACATTTTAAAAGATTAGACCTATTCTAGTTTAATTTTTACTATGTTTCCATAATCCTCTATCATTTAACTTCATTTATTGGCCTACATTTTCAGGTGACTGTGAGATTTCATTCATTGGCCCTCATGCCTTCCTTAGCCTTACTATATTCAAGGGAAAAAGCATTTGCCTGGACTCTGTCCCATTTTATCCAGTGGAAGGAAAGAGAATTAAATGGACTGCAGGCACCAGTATCTCCAATGTGCAAATGTTATTTGCTAATCTTTCAATATATTGGGGAAAAAAAAGTTAAAAAAAAAAAAGAAGAGTCTGTAAAAGAATTATGGATAATTTCAGCACCAAAGGAAGCTGAGCCATGAGGATCTCAGGTTTGAATTGTCCTTGCAAAACTTAGGTGCTTTATAAAAATAAAAAAGAAAAGACGGCCAGGAATGTAGCTCAGGGGCAGAGAGTTGCTGGGTTTGATACTCCAATACTGAAAAACAAATTATGGAGATTCTCAAGGCTATATTGAGAATGTAAAAATTCAGTAATTACCCATAAATTATTACACAAAATTCTACCATTATTGCATTTGTATTGACTAATATTCAAATCTCATTTTCTACACTGACTAATCATAAAACCTTTTGGAGACTCTTGTTGAGTTTCAGTTTTGCTACTTATTCCCATAAAATAATATAAACCCCATGCACTCTGATCTTCATGTATAGAATGACAGTAACACTAAGCATAAGACTGCAAAGGAGTTTTTTTTTTCATTATTCTTTACAAAAGCATATATTGAGGTTTCAAGGGATGAAAACTTTGTACCTTCCTTATCTTTGCTTTATTCTCAGGAATAATCTTTTATTTCCTAGGAACTGCCAAAGACAGTATGCTTCTGTTACCTCCATAGCCACACATTTTATGCCTCAAACAACATCAGCTGTTACTGTTTGACTCTTCAAGAAACAATTAGAGTGGCAAAGTAGTAATCTCACCAGCACTCAGGGGAGGCACACGTCAAGGACACTGTATTTCTACTCACTGTATGAGTGTCCCTCTGCCTTTGTGTGATATCAAGGAAACACTGGAAATATGACCTCCTTGGTCTCATGGCTACCTGGATGGAAGAAAGAACACCCACCAGAACAAAAGAGAATGGACACTTGTTCTTGTCTTGAAGGAGTAAATCTGTGTCTAATCATATGGAGTATGTAGGTATAAGAAGAAAAGAGTTTGCTAGTATTTTATGTGCTTTGCAGTCTCCACCCACAAACCAGCACCCTCCTATAGGCAACACTTTCATTCTTGCAGTGGGATTGTCTTGTTTATGTTCCAGACGTATTCTTGGATTTCAGTTAGAAAGGGAAGGAAACAGATTTTCCCTCTGATGGAGCCCAATACCTGGCACCTGCAACTTAAAAGAGGAAAGGTTTAACTTAGCTTACCAACCAGAGGATTCAGTCCAAGCTCAGCACGTTCCATGTTCCAGGTGGAAATGGCGTGGGGAAAGGGCATGATGGACAGAAGCTGCCCATGCTGAGGGGAGGGAGGATCTGGAGAGGGATATGTACCCTCCAAAGTCACTCCCACAGTGACCCTCCTCTTCCCAGGAGGCCCCCTGTCTGTATCATATACAGCTATCAACCCATCCGTGGATGGGTCCACTGATCAGTACAGCACCCCATGATCAATCACCTTTCAATAGCTCCACCTCTGAGCACCTGAGAACTTGGAACGACATTTTTTAGGTCTAAACCATAAATCAACCTCCTCCTAAAATTTCTTTGTCCAAATAATCATTTTCTTCTTAAATATCTCCAAAGTATTAGGCAATATCTTCATCTACATCTTTTCTTTGGTCATCTTATTAGTCCAGCAGTTATAAGGGTTATCTTAATGGAGATGACACTAAAATATATAAGTTAGCCTGTAAATTTCCATTCTCTTCTAGACTTATGCATTCATCTTTCTGTATTTGCGTTTGCATGTTTATTATCACGTCTAAAAGAGAAATTTCTGTTCTCTCCAATGGGCAAATGTTCTCAATATGGGCAAATTATTCAGTCATTCTGTTCAACCCATTACATCTACTGATTCTATACCCCAAATCTGCTATCTCCCTGTCTCCCTCACTTATCACCAACTCATTATAGGGGACCCCATCCTCATCATATACACTTTTTCAAGCCTCCCACTTGCTTCCATTCAAACCAGCCTGACACACACAGCTCTTTCTCAAAATGTGTAATCTACCCTCAATAAAGAATATCCATTCCCCGTAAATTGACATGCTTCCTCTGGAGTTCTCATTTTTCCACTCTTTCTTTCCTTCTTCTTCTATTTTTTTTTTTTTTTTTTTTTTTTTGCATTGAGCCCAGGGTCTTGCTCATGCTAAGCACAATCTTTACCACTGAGCTCTACTCTTAGCCTTCCCCACTCATTTTTCAGCCCGAAGGATTGTCATCCATCCTTAGGTCTCAACTCTAGCATCACCTCTCCTCTAAGTTGACCCCAATGTGGCCTGAAATGGATCTCTTTCCTTTTATCATTGTAGCATCTTCCGATTATGTCTCTACAGCTGTTTTCCATTTTCCACTGGTACTTTTACAACATGAATTGTTGGGGCTCTGCTCTCCTACCTATTGGGCTATGAACTCTGAGGCCAAAGCATTTTTTTTTTATCATTTTCACCTTTAAATCAACCAAAGTCTAGCACAAAATATGGCAAAAGTTGTAGTTCCATCAATATTTTATGGAAAAATAAATGTTGCTATAGAAAAAGAACAATTTTTCCCTTTAAGATGCATTAGCTATGAATTATTTGACATTACTAAGTCATCTATTAAGTATTTTACAGTTACATTACTTGGTTAATGTCATCTTCACCCTTGAGGAACTGATAAGTGTATCTGCAACCTAAAATATTTTCTTATCCTTTTCTATGAAGATATGAACTCATCTGTAAGAGAAAGATATTTAAAGGAAGAATTATTAAACCTCTGACATAGTTTTAAGGCTTTTTACCTCATTTTGTGAGTCAAATTTCATCAGAGAAGATTTGAAGTTTTAGTTTATGGGGGGCATCCCTACCAGTAATGAGTTGCTATAAAGGTGAAAAAGAAAGCCCCATGGATGAAAGGAAATAAAAGGCTCTGGCTCCAGATATATAGAGATCATAATCTTTGTGCAAATTGAAGCTGAGAGACCTAAATCAGGAAGAGGGCCACAGAGTAAGAAAATATTTCAGAATGTTAGTGAGAGAAAGATAAAGCAATCTTGATGGAAGAGCATATGTGTGGAAGTCAGCAGACCTTGACTGCAATTTGCTGATTGGCGACCTTATGTAAATTCCCCACTGCCCTAACAGAATAGCTGCAGTGAGATGTATACACCTTTGCTTTATACTGCAAATTCGCAAAGGATAAGGTGGGAAAACAAATGGCAAAACCATTTTAGGAAATGCAAAAAGCCCTATTAGTGTATGCAGCCGTTATTTTATGGATAGGATTAATAACAACATAGAGACAAAAAGAAAAGCAGTAGTAGCAAAACAAGATGGAGATGGTTGCTTGTGACTAGGGAGAGGATGCCTGTGTCTACTGACTCTGATGGGTCGAGTTGCTTCATGGATACCAGAAAATATTTGTCATCAGCGTCACCATTCTACATTCCATCATTCCTTCATTCCTTCAAACTCAGATCAAGTAAAAGAATTGTAGAGCTGGGCTGGGGATTTAGCTCAGCGGCAAAGCGCTTGCCTGGCAAGTACAAGCTCATGAGTTCAATTCCTGGTACCAGAAGAAAAACAAAGTAAAACAAAAAAGAGAATTGTAGAGCTACTGTGCTTTTCAGAAGTTATTAAGTTAAGTATTCCTCTCTGTTATACCAGAGGAAGCATATAATTTCTGGAAAACTTGTATAATCTTCCACAAATTGGACTGCCAGGAAGTAGTAGTATTATCAGAATGCACACTTCTTAATGGCCAGTCTGGTGTCATCTTGGCCCTGGAAGTTCCTCTGTTCACCTCCAGGATAAAACCTGAACACAGGCATTCACAGAGCAGAAAGCTGCAAGTAAGAATTATATCTCCTCTCTGCCACTGACAATTTGACTTGATTTCCATTTTCTTTGTCGTCTTGGTCTTAAAGATAAAGATCTAATTGAAACCCAGACCACAAATATAAAGACTATGTAATATATTCTAAAAGGTGCTCTGGAGCACTGTTGACCCATAAGAAGTTAACGATATGTGGACTAAAAAAATAGTCAAAAAAAACCAATATCATATCTTTTGCAGTTTTTGCAGAGCTATTGAAGGCTTTCAGAAATTTTGCTTAGTAGCAAAAGCTGTCTTTTGCTTAAGCAAAAGCTTAAGAAAGCACCTTGTTAGGTGTAAAATAGAAGACATATGCAACGTTCACCATACACATTTCACATTTTTTGAGAAGTTACAGTTTGTACAACTTGTGTTTTTAATTTCCTAACCTTAGTTTATGTTTACTAATAAGTTTGCCTATTTTTCAGATATTCATTTGTCTGGAGATAAATTAAGGTTGAGCTAAGCATTTTCTTTCTTTCTTACTTTTTTTTAGATGTTTCTATTAAGTTTATTGGCACATTTTAGATATAGAAAATCATCGCATTAATCATAGGGAATTTTTACCCTTACATAATATATTTTGATTCCTCTTTTCTTCTAACCTCCTCTTCTCCCTTCAAGCCATCTTCCCCTCCCTTTTTAGAAAGATTTGTTCCCATTTTATCCTTTTAAAAAATCGTTTTCTTTTTCCTTTTGCCTTCCTTCCTTTTCCCCTTTCCACACTGTAGCTCTTCTTTCCTTTTGAACAATTATTTGTTGTACATTTTGTGCCTTTTTTACTCTTTCAGTTTCTCATGCCAGGGAGACAATGTGATGTTTAAATGTATGGGTCCAATTTACTTCACTTAAGAGCATGGTCTCAAATTGTATCCATTTAGCTAGAAATACCTCAAATTTATCCTTCTCTCTAGCAGCATAGTATTCCATTATATGCAAAAAACCTTCACATTTTCTTTATCCATTCTTCATTTGATGGGCTTTTGGGTTGTTTCCAAAATTTAGCTACTACAAATCATCCTGCTATAAACACGGATGCACATATTATTGCTGAGAGAATGGTTGTCATCAAGAAATCAACCAATAACAAATGCTGGAGGGGTTGTGAGGAAAAAGAAATCCTTCTCCACTGCTGCTGGGAGTGTTGACTGGTGCAACCACTGTGGAAATTAGTGTGGAGATTCCTCAAAAAGCTAAGATTAGAGGTCCCATTCATCCTAGCTTTTCCCCTTCTGAGTATCTTCCCAGAAGAATTAAAAACATCATACCAGAGGTAAGCATTGTCTTTTTGACTACCACAAGCTACTCAGTGTAACTTTCAAGTTACTCAGTGCAACTTTTCAGACAACCTTAAGCTACTAAGCATAAAATACTGGCGATAGCTATGGCAGTCATATCACACTGTACATATATCTCAATATCCTTGAGCTGGAGGTCAGAGCCCATGGCGTCCTGGATGAGTAAGAATAGTTGTCTTTAATGGTTCTCAGAATTAAACTGCCCATCAATTTATGATTATTGTACTGGAGATTTTTTTTTTTTTTTTTTGGTTTTTCTCCGGTACCGGGAACCGAACTCACGACCTTGCGCTTGCCAGGCAGGCGCTTTTGCCGCTGAGCTAAATCCCCAGCCCCTGTACTGGAGATTGAAACCAAAGTTTTGCACTGAGTTATATCACCATCTTCTCTGCCACTTTTTAAAAAATTATTTTAAATATAAAAGAACAAAAACATATTAACAAGCAGACATCCATTTACAAAATAGTGTAAGAATTATGTAAGCAATACTGAATTATAGACAAAGTGGCAGGAAATTAACAATGGTTGTTGTATTACATATCGATCTCTTCGAAGTGGTCTCTCAGGAAAGCAAATATAGACATGCAAGATTGATCAAATAATTAATCATTAACTGTTCCTTTCAGTAAAGCAATAGAAGTCAGTAGTACAACCATGCTAGCCATCCTTTAGACACATATATACATAATTTCCTCTTCTTTTCCTTTTCCCTCATTCCAGTTGCTCTTTACTTTTGAGCACTTTCCTTTTGTTTCACAATGTCTATCATATCTCCTAATTTTTATTTACTCTTTCAGGTTCTTAACACTAGTGAGGCAATACATTGAATATGCATGCAGGTCTGATTTATTTCACTTATGACCATGGTCCCTAGTTGTGAACATTTATGTATAAAAGCCTCTAGTTTATCTTTCTTTATAGCTGAATAATATTCCATTAGATAAAAATATCACAATTTTTTTATCCATTCCTCAGTAGATAGACATTTGGGTTGCTTCCACGATTTAGCAATTACAAATTGGGCTGCTAGAAACATGGGTGCACATATATCACTATGACATGATGTTTTCAGATCTTCTGGGAAAATATCCAGAGGAGGAATAGCTGGGTTGAATCAGACCTCTAGACCTAGTTTGCTGAGGAATCTCCAAATTGATTTCCACAGTGGTTTCACCAGTCTGCATTCCCACTAGCAGTAAAGTTCCTATTTCTCCACAGCCTATCCAGAAATTGTTCTTGGTTGTTTCTTAAAGCTAGCCACTCTTACTGGGATGGGATGGAATCTCAATATTGTTTTAATTTGCATTTCTCGAATGACTGATTATGCTGAACATTTTCTCATGTATTTATTCACCATTTGTATTTCTTTATCTGAGAAGTGTGTATTCATCTCAGATGCCCATTTTGGGATTGGGTCTTTGAATTTGGGGGGAGGGCTGGTGTTTTTTAATTCTTTATATGTTCCAGAGAGGAGTCCTTTGTCTGACAGTCAGCTAAAATGTTTTCCCAATTTGTGGGTTTCCTTTTTACATTGCTGGTGACTTTTTTAGATGTACAGAAACTTTTCAGTAGGATGAAATCCCAGTTATTGATTCTCTGAAGTATTTCACGGGCAGTTTGGTTTTCATTTTTGAACTTTCTGCCTACCCTTTTGTCTCCAAGATTTTTACCTACTTTCTCTTCCAATATATTTAGTATTTCTGTTTTCATATTGAGATCTGTGATAAATTTTGACCTGAGTTTGGTGCATGGTGATAGACATGTCTATATTCACTGTTTGGCAAGTGGCAAGCCAATTTTTCCAGCACCATTTATTAAAAAGGCTATCTTTCTTCCAGTGAGTTTATTTGGCCCCTTTGCCAAAGATTAGGTGGCTAAGTGTGTTTGTTTTTGTGGCTGTTTCTTCCAGTCTGTTGATCCTCAGGTCTGTTTTTTAGCCAGTAACAGGTTGATTTTTTTGCAGTAGCTTTGGACTACAATTTCAGGTCAGGAATTGTGATTCCATCTGACTTGTCCTTGTTGCCCAGGACTGCTTTAGCTATTCTGGGTCTCTTCTGGTTCCAGATGAATTTAAGGCATGTTTTCTCGAGATCTGTGAGGTATGCTAATGGTAGTTGAATGGGAATTGCATTGAATCTGTATAACAATTGTGGGAGTATGGCCATTTTCAAAATGTTGGTTCTTCTTATCCATGAGCAAGGAATATTTTTCCATTTACTGAAATCCTCTTTGACCTCTTTTTTCAGAGTACTGCAGTTTTCACTGAATAGATCTTCTACTTCTTTTGTTAGGTTGATTCCTAAATATTTTAATTTGTTGTATGCTATTATGAAAGGTATGGCTTCCTTCATTTCTCTCTCAGTCTGTTTGTTGTTTGTGTATAGGAATGCTATGGATTTTTGAATGATGACTTTGTATCCAGCTACACTGCTGAATTTGTTGATTAATTCAAGGAGTCTTGTGGAGTTTTGGGGGTCTTCCACATAAAGTATCATGTCATCTGCAAATAGTGACAATTTTACTTCTTCCTTTCCTATCCTTATTCCTTTGATTTCTCTCTCTTGTCTAATTGCTTGGCTAATGCTTCCAAAACTATGTTGAATGGAAATGGTGACAGTGGACATCCTTGTCTTGTTCCTGGTTTTAAAGTGAAAGCTTTTAGTTTCTGTCCATTTAGTATGATGTTGGCTGTTGGATTGTTATAGATGGCTTTGACCAGATTGAGGTAATACCGTCTATTCCTATTTTCTGTAGGGTTTTTATCATGAATGTGTGTTGGACTTTGTTGAAAGCTTTTTCTGTATCTATTGAGATGATCATGTTGTTTTTGTCTTTGGCTCTATTGGTATGGTGTATAACATTTATTGATTTGCTAATATTGAATCATCTCTGCATTCCTGGTATGAATCCAACTTGGTCATGGTGCATGATTTTCTTGATGATTTGCTGCATTCTATTTGCTAGTATTTTATTGAGTATCTTTGCATCTGTGTTCATTAAGGAGATTTGTCTGTAGTTCTCTTTCTCGGTTGGATCTTTCTGTGGTTTTGGTATCAATATGGTACTTGCCTCCAGAAATGAGTTAGGGAGAATTGCTTCCTTTTCAATTTCACTGAATAGTTTGAGGAGAGCTGGTATTGAATCTTCTCTGAATTTCTTGTAAAATTCTGCTGTGAATCCATCAGGGCCTGGGCTTTTCTTTGTTGGTAAGTTTTTAATCATGTGTTCAAGCTCATTAATTGATATTGGGTTGTTCAGGATATTTACACCTTTGTGATTCAACTTTGGTAATTCATACATATCTAAGAATCTGTCCATTTCTTCTGAGTTTTCTATCCTATGGGAGTAAAGGTTTTCAAAGTAGGTCCTAATGATCTTTTGAATTTCTGTAGGATCTGTAGTGATTTCATCCTTTTCTTTCCTTCTTGCATGAATTTGAGTTTTTTTCTTTCTTTTTTTTTTAAGGTTGGCTAGGGGTTTATTAATTTTATTTATTCTTTCAAACAACCAACTCTTTGATTCATTTTTTTGTAGTGTTTTCTTTGTCTTAATTGCATTAATTTTTGGCCTGATCTTTATAATCTCCTTCCTTCTTTGGGCTTTGGGCTTGTCTTCTTCTTCTTTTTCTAAAGTTCCAGGTGTAGCATTAGGCTATCAATTTGTTCCCTTTCTGTTTTCCTTATGTGTGACTTCACTGCTGTAAATTTCACTCTGAGGACTGCTTTCTGTGCATCCTGCAGATTACAGTAAGTTATATTTACATTTTCATTTGTTTTTAGGTATTTTTTAATTTCTTCTTTAATTTCTTCTGTGACCCATTGGTTGTTCAAGAGGTTGTTATTTAATTTTCAAGTTTTTCTTGAGCTTTTGGAGTTCCTTTATTCATTAATATCCAATTTCATTGCACTGTGGTCAGATAATATGCATGGGAGAATTTCAGTTCTTTTGCATTTAGTTAGGCACGCTCTATTGGCTAGAATGTGGTCTATTTTAGAGAAAGTCCCATGTGCAGCTGAGAAAAATGTGCATTCTGATGTCGTACGGTGAAACACTCTGTATACTTATAATAAGTCCATTTGTTCACTGATTTGGTTAAGATCTGTTATTTCTTTGCTGATTTTTTGTCTAGTTGACCTATCTCTTTGTGTCAAAGGGGTGTTT